>NC_142520.1:10864700-11019700 GCF_964205215.1 Stylophora pistillata
GCCGTCAAACTATTCAAAACTTTCCACGGATGACAACTACCGATCCAGGTATTTTCCGCGGACGAGCACTATCCATCCGGGTATTTTCCGCGGGCGGGCACTATGGGCTGAGAGTGTCTCTCCATGGATGAACACTATCGCGTCACGTGATCGATTTAAACCAATAAGAACCGGAGAAAACAGTGGTGAACTATAAGGGCTGATAGTGTCTCTCCACGGATGGATACTATCGCGTCACGTGATCAATTTAAACCAATAAGAATCGGAGAAACCTTAGTGCACTAAGTTTCCAGTATTAACTATTAGCAACAACTTTGAATGAAAGTTTTAACGTCACGTTTGTTTATTTAACAATATATTTCTTAATAGTAAATGTAAGTAATGTCCCCGGCCACCACAGACACTGCTGCCATTTCATAAAACCCTTTTGACACTTATCTTCTACTTCAACATCTTTATAAGAAAATGTTTCTTTTCCAAATGTTACTAGCTCCCTGTAAGAGCCCGTGGTCTTTTTTGCAATTGCTTGATAGGGGGCTAAAACAATTCAGTATTCAACGGAAAGGTTATGGGTCAAACAGACACCTTTTTCGCCGATGGCAATGACATATTTCTATTTATAACAAGTGCTTCTACGAAATCCATTGTATGTTTTTCTTAAATTCAGAACAGACTGTCAAGCGTATGATATAAATTATTATTACCGAGAGATAGGGAATATTATTCCGTTATTCAAATACTTAAGCAATATGTATACCTCACACAATGAAAGGACCCTTTTTTACGAAACTAGCAATGCTTTTTAACAACTGTCGTTAAATGAAATACTTGTGAATACTTCCTACTTAATTCTGGTCCATAATTTACAATTTCACACGAAAATTTACAAAGTTGCCGTAGCAACTCATTGGGTTTTCCGGTTGTTATACCAATTTTCAAATGATATCCTTTCCCGAAGGGCCCGGGAGAGATCTCAACTTTGACAAAATCGTCACTGTCATTATCCCCTCATGCTAGTCTTCATCATTTAACAACACATTCTCAATGTTAAGATTAGTGCTACGTTCGAAAAGCCATACTGATTCCAGACTGTTACATTGTACTAGGCGTTTTTACTGTTTGATCTCAAAATCTTCACTGATCTCACTGAACATCGGTAAAAGAAGGTCAGTGAAGATTTGTATCAAAGGATTGATTTGAAAGAACAGGCAAAACCCAATCCTAGGCTTCCAGAGGATATAATCATCTGGAATTATTTCTCATCGTTCTAGGTTGTACAGTGTGATAATTGGTCTGTAGGATATTGTGACCTATCCTTAAGACCCTCGTAAAAAGTAGAACGAGGGAGACTCGACTTCTAAAAAAAAATTTTTCTTCATTATCTCAAGTTTTAGAACCCTATTTGTACTTTTCAACTATAAAAAAAGCACCGAGCTCATTTAATGTAATAGATGACCGAAAGAAATGATGGCTAAAAGTAGATCAAATGAAAAAATAAGATGCGTGACTTTTGGGTTTCACAGAAGGTTAAAAAATTAAACAGTTACACTTTATTTGGGACTTTAACTGAGTGCTATCAGTCGATTAGAATGATTGTAAATTAATGAAAGCTGAGTTCTAAGTGCTATTATCATATTAGATAAACGTTTTTTTACTCAAGGAACGTAATAGTCACTTGACCATGACCAGCGTTGTTATAACAACATTCATTGTCCTGCTAGCTTCTCGTTATACGCGACAGGTTGACCCCTAAACTCGAGATTCATCTGCAACATAAAAGAAATAGATGTAAACTGCTACTAGTAATGAATAGAGATGTCACGATCGTTGGGCGAAGAAAAGATTCGAGAGGGTCTTGTTTTGCTACTCGCCTTAATTTCTATGCGAGCATAATTCTATTTAGCCACCAACTTGGTTCAGATCTTAGACGTATAACATTTTCTAAAGACAAACCCTGAAATTGGCGACTTGAGTTGCAAACATAGTTCCTACATTTTTTCCTTCTCAATATGGCGACCAAAACAAGAGTACCTTGGAAAGCTTGTGTCTAAACTATAATGGAATAAGAGCTTACCTCATTGTACTAATGGTGTCATCTGTCTCAGGCTCCTCCAACCTCCTTATCTCCACTTCCAGAGAATCAACTTTTTCCCTTCCCCATTCCACTTCACTCCTTAGTGACTTCGTCTCATTGTCGTATTTTTCCTTCAGTTTGTACAAGTCATACTGTAATGTCTCAATGTGCATGTTTTTTTTGTGCTAACTCGATTCGCAAAGTTTCCATATCTTCCTCAATTTTCTTTGCAATCCTGTTCGTCGCTCGTGCGATGTGAGAAAACCTGTCTAAGCGGCCCTGTGAAGTACAAGTACAGCGAGATATTTGTACTCGTCTTGGGCCTTATTTGCACTCTAAGAAGCACAGTTGGATAATAAATGACTCGTAAGTCATCGGAAGACATGTCGAGGCATACGAGACCATGGTAACATGAATGCAAAAGAGACGAATAATTGTAATAGCTAATATGATTATCAGAGCGCTCGTGCAAAATAACTCCTGCCTTTTTCACAGTGTCTCCCGTGTAACCAGGTGGACACACACACTGTATCCCTCGTCCGTAAATCCAACCAGGCAAGTTGCAATGTTGTAGCACATTTTGAAACAGCACTTGTTCTGATGGGGAAAGATTCTGAGCTTTATTTTTCATAAAATAACGGAGATGCTATTCATGTGAACGATTTATACTTTCTATTAATACGAGGCATCCTTGGAGTTTTTCATTTTTTGTGTAACAAGTGAAGAGGCCTCAACTTTTCTCTGTTCTGTTGTAAAGTGCGAAGTAAGCGGTTAGAGAAAAAAAGAAACGAAGGGGGAGAAACGATTCGTTTCCTTTTCTTAATAATCCGATAAGACATGCTCTCTCAGCCAAGCAGAACGCGCGTCATATAGGAACTTTATTTTCTTAACTCATTTATCTTTGTTTCCTTTTTGACCGATTCAAGTATTCTCTGGCCTCATTTTAAAAGGTTTTGAAATAAAATTGCTTCATCTGAGTTGCCGAAGACTCACAGAGGAGCGAGGAAACTCTATCAAACGGTACACACGGCTTACGAACAGCAGCAAACTCAAAAACAAACAAAAAAAAAAATGCGTAAAAATAAAACTCTTACCTCCGTGCCCCTATACATAAAGCCTGCTATCAATTTCAGATCATTTGGGTGTTGTAAGTGCTCCGAGTCACTCAATTGAAATAAAACTTTGTCTTTTTCTCCTGACGGTCCCATGTTGATCGATTTACACCTGTCTTCCATTGTACACCAACTTCTGCAGTGACTATAAATATGCATTCCGATTGGTATTGAAATGTTTTTAATGACGTGACCCACCAATCCATATCCATCTTTCTGTTGCAAGGACTTTAGACGCCGACAGCTATCTATAAATCAGACATTAGAGGATAGCTTTTGTTAGGCGTGCAAAACGTCTCGCTTAGGTTGGCAAAAAAGAAAATCTTAAAAAAACAAATGAATAGAATATAATTGAGTAATGTTGAGTAAAACAATTATTTACAGAAAACCTTGAGGTCTGAGGGATTTGACAATTTTCTGTAAATATTTTACCATATACTTTAATTAGTTATTAAATGGTCAAAATTTTGAATTTTTGCAATCAAGCTTAGCAACTAATATATGTTATGCCCCTAAATGTGCTTATTTTCACGACCTCTGAAACTTTATCGCAAGTTGAAAACCAAAACAATAAACGTAAAGAATAATGTCCAGATGCATGGAATTTTAGAAAATCATCTCCTTTTGTGTTACTTATGAGCTCATACCTTGTTCATTGTAATCTTCCTCAACTAGATTTGAACAAAGAAAAAATGTGTAAGAGATACATGAAAGGCATTCTTTCCCCATTTATACCTTTATTTACATTTTTTTTTTCAAACCAAACTTAAACAGCGAGAGAAAACCGCTTGCATTTGCTGACTTAAACTCTATGTGAAAAAGTATCGCTCTAGTAAATTTACCGACTTGAGCAAAAGTGCTTATGAGAAGCTTGAAAGATGAAAAAAAAATAACAAGCACGATTAATTTCCATTGTCTTAATATTAACAATTTTTCCAACTTCAAACATACCCAAGTGAAAAGAGGTTACCCTTAGAGAGACAGATAAGCTCATAGGAATATTAGGTACTAAATCTTACCACAACTGGCAGCCATTTTGCAATCTGATTAGCCACTTTTCCGTTGCTGATAAGAGTGCACGGACAACGCTGCTCGCGTCAACGTGTCACGCAAGGCGTCACGCATCGAAAGAATCCACAACATTTTGGCCACTGCGAGGACGAATATCTTTGTTGTAGAGACCACACTAAACCACTGCCGATTTGTTGATTTTAATCTCTTGGATCATTATCTCTCACTTTTCGGCTTACTAAACAAAACTGCTTCTGTGGCATTCCCACTGAGTAAATTATTAACCCATTGTTCAAAACTTTATCGTTCCATTTTTTATATACAGACAAAGAGTTATTTCACATCGGCTATAAATACTTTATTTTCCTACTTAATTTTTTCACAGGCTAGCTCAGTTTAAGAAATTTTTGAAATTTCCTGTTCGTAGCTATTGCATAGATTGCATATAACTAAGCCAGCCAGGAAAATCCACAGAAACGCAACTACTTGAGGTGTATCACGATATTTCATACAAACTAGCCAATGGCCAAGAAGTGGACGTAATCCATTTTGACCTGTCAAAGGCATTTGATAAGGTTCCACACAGGCTACTCCTCTTGAAGCTTCAGCTCCTTGGTATATCCGGTCCAGTTTTGTTGTTGCTCTCAAGCTATCTTTCTGACAGATACCAACGAGTTGTTGTTGACGGCATATTCTCAGACTGGCTCCCTGACACATCAGGAGTACCTCAGGGCTCCATCCTGGGTCCGCTTTTATTTCTGGACTTCATTAATGACATGTCGTGCTCCATTACTCACGGAAGTAAACTTGGCCTCTTTGCGGACGCTAGCAAGCTATATCGCGCTATTGTTTCCAATAGATGTGCCTCTCTGCTGCAAGCTGACTTGGACAACTCCAAAACTTTGTGTGACGACAACGGTATGTCTTTCAGCACAAACAAATGTAAAGTTCTACACATGTCAAAGAGAACCTCCCGTCAAAGAGAGAAGCACACATACCATTTTGACGGCCAGGCCTTAGACTCGCCTCCTGACACCAAAGATTTAGACGTGACTGTCACTACTCCACTATCATGGACGACGCACATCGAAGAGATATGTAACAAGTGTAACAAAGTTCTTGGTCTTGTAAAGCGTGTATGCGGTAGAAACATTGTTAACGTATCAACTAGGAAAATGATGTACACTGCGTTAGTTCGCCCAATCATCGAATACGTATCCTCTGTATGGTCTCCTTACACAGCAAAGCATCGTAGGCTAATCGAAAATATACAAAGACGGGCTACTAAATTTGTGACCGGGCACAGGATTTCGTACACGAACGCTTTACCGTTTAACGAATCAATCCCTTTACTATCCGTTTACCATCCGTTTAAAACGAATCATTAAAGCGTTTAAACGCTTTCTTCATCCGTTTAAACGCTTTCTTCTTAACCTATCCGTTTAAAATAAAATACATCCGTTTAACGATTACTTGCATCCGTTTAACGAGGAGAGCGAGATTTGTTTTTACGATTCTGCAAATCTATTTCGATTCACGTGTACGGCAAAATTTACAAAATCCGTGGCTATCGGGTTTCTCATCTTTCATTTCCATCGATTGAAAGGAAACGGAAATTGCTTTATAAAAGCTGTAATTAAACATTACTTTACGAAATCGAATGCTACATGAAACATGAGCGAAAGAAAGTTGAGTTTTGTTACATGCGTAGGCAAAATTGTCTCGATTAACCGACGGTGAAATCTAAAAAATCAGCGGCATTTCTTAACGTTTCTCACTTGATAGTGCGTTTTCATTTCAGTCAATACGTAGAAGAAACAATGTAGGAACATGAAACACTTTGCTTCTCAATTCTATTTTCTTTCTGTCGAGAATGTTCAGTCCACATGGTATGATTGACAGATTGCTTCCTCTGCTTATACAAATTTTCAAACGCATTGCGAGCTCTTCAGGGCGAGACTCGCTCGGCTCGCTTCACTCGCCAACGGATAGCTTAATTGCAGGCTAGTAATTTAATTTTACTTAGTTTCCTATTGTTGTCAGTCGAATATTATTAGCATGAAACGTCAGTGTTCCGCATGAGCAATTGGTATAATTGTTCGCAACGGTTTCTGATCGTTATGTGCATGGCTTCCCGCTGTTCTTTAGCCCTCCTCATCCGTTCAAGGTTTTTGTCCATCCGTTTAACGTTTTGAGCTATCCATAAAATAACTATAGATGCTGTTCAATCGTTTAACGTTTTAAGCCATCCGTTTATTTTTTTCTCTCGGCAGTTTAACGGTTTACGGAATCCGTTTTTGGACTTTGCTCTACCGTTTAACGCTTTGGACTATTCGTTTAAATGGACATGCAAGCCGTTTAAACGCTCTTACTACCCGTTTAGTATCTGTTTACAAACCATTTATTTTTACCCGTTTAACGGAAAAGCGTTAGTGTACGAAATCCTGTGCCCGGTCACATTTATACTAAACCAACCCGATAGGAAAACCAGCTACTCTGAGAGACTGAAAACTCTTAGCCTACGCCGCTTGAATTCAAAAGAAAAGTCCATGATCTTGTCATTTTATACAAAATTATGTCAGGTCTATCAACGCTAGCTTTGACCATCATCTGCCTCCTGCTAACCATACATACGCAACCCGGCGTCATCATCCTGCAAACATCCGCCCTTTATTTACTCATCCTCAGCGGTATTTTACAAACTCTTTCTTTCCTCGCACGATTAAATTATGGAACGATTTACCGAGCAACATTAAGCAAGCGAGCTCTTCACATAACTTTAAAGCCTTAGTGAAGCGGTTTTCTACAGAAAAGCTCATGCTTTATACTCCGCCCTAACTAAGTGTCGCAGTTGGTCGGCATATTATTTTATTCTATAGACAAAGTACATAAGTGCATATATAACCTATATTTTTCTATTCTTTGTATTTTGTAAGGGGACAAATGTCAATTGGGATTCGCCCTGTATTTTTCTCTTGCCATTATATTTTTGTTTATCTATTGCGTGTCTCTGTTCATGTATTTACTTGTAAATTGTGTTTTTCAGTGGCAAATCTTCATAAACTAAACTAAACTAATTAACAATCAACCGTCAAATACTTATAGATTGGATACCACGCCAGCGGTCATCACTCAGAGAGACAGTACTACCAAACACCACGACTAAGCCTATACAACGAGACCTCTGCTTGATTTTGAGCACCAGACAATCGACCTCATCTACACCAAGTCAGTAAAGCCCGAAATGCGAGTTTGCTGTTTCCAAAATTTGTATTTACGAACATTTGTAGCCCAACTAAAACAAAGAACCAGTTTAGAGGGACTGTACACTCGAAGATCATTTAAATAAGAAAGATATTAATGTTTGCGTCGCCTCGTAAACACACTTTGAGCCAGATAAACCTGAATCAATTCTCAGCATGCCTATCTAAAACATATTCAGACGGGACAGGAACTGGTCAAGGGTGGTGTTGAGGAAAAAAGGCGGAATTGCTGTTTATGTGAGCAGTAACCTAGATGTTGTTGATGTTTATGGATTTAAAGTACATAGTTTAATTTTTAGATATGATCATTTATAAACACGCAGCAAGTTCTTTTTTTCACATATGTATAATGGCGCGCGTATCCCCATTAAAAATCATAGTGAAAGCTGACGTGTGCAGGGTCGGACGGGTTAATGAACTGTGGGTTTCTTGTTCTGACACGAAGAAACAAATAAAGAAGTTTTTCCTGCAGGATCTTTATCGTGATTGTTCAGTGTGCGCTCGTGCATCGCCTCCTTATAGTGCTAAACCAAATTTTTGAGGTGGTTAATCATGTTTGATCATACTAGACCGGAAGATATTTGGCTTACGGTCACGAATTGTAGCACGGACCGCGCCGCATTCGACCCGTACGTCATGACCAAAAACGCAATATTTTTACCGTCATCTGCCAAATAAGCAAATCCAATGTTAGCCGTCAAATGTCTCAGATATCCTATACGACTCCCATAATTATGGTCAAGTTCTATTTTTTATAATAAAACTTTTGATATATCAAAAAAATACATTTATGGAAGTCCTTTAACTTCTATTTGCAAGTAAAACTGGTGAGCGACAAAACTGGCTTCTGGTTTGGAAACACTTTCGGTGTTGTAAAACGTTAGTTATTTATCAATAAAAAGTGTCAGGAATTCACAGTTCTTTACAAACGCGTCATTATGAAAATTTACATCCAAATTCGTGCGTTTAGTTCGTTTGATAAACAAAATTCCAAACAATTAATCATCAACCGTCAAATGACTTAAAATTTAACCGTCAACCGTCAACATCACCTTCTCCGCCCCTATTGAGACCCTCCCAGACGACCCTCGATCACGAGCTCGTGCTTGCCGACCAAATTACGACACGTTACATTTTCTGAAATTACATGGCATTCTGAAAATCTCGAGAAACTGAGGTGGATAAAGACGCATTAATTCTAAAAGCACGAAAGCTTATCGGATACCAATTGTCATCACTCAGAGACATCCAAACACCACGACCTCATCATCAAGTCAGCAAAGCCCGAAATGCGAGTTTGCTATTTCAAAATTTTTATTTACGAACATTGGTAGCCCAACTGAAACAAAGAATCGGTTTAGAGCGGCTGTACACTCGAAAATAATTTAAAGAAGAACGACTATTGATGTTTGCGTCGCCTCCTAAACACACCTTGAGCCAGATAAACCTGAATCAATTGTCAACATACCTATCTAAAACATATTCGGACGGGACAGGAACTAGTCAAGAGTGGTGTTGAGGAAAAAGAGGCGGAATTGCTGTCTATTTGAGAAGTAACCTAGATGTTGTTGGTGTTTATAGATTAAAAGTACATAGTTTAATTTTTAGATAATGATCTTTTATAAATACGCAGCAAGTTCTATTTTTCACATATGTATATTTCAGGGCACCGCACATGTTTTTATTTATTTCGGGATATTCATATTTTATCCGAGATTTATTCAAGATTTTTGTGCCTCCGATGCCTATTTCGAGTTATAGTGCACGCGGGGACAGAGCTGAATAACGTACGTATATGCATGCGCCAGATTTTGCCGCGGAAACATGGATTTTGAGTCGTTCGCATGGTTGATTTCCCATTCTGTTGCTTCGAGGCGTCGTTTTCCCTGCCGCTTTTCTTTTACAGAACAACCTCCAAAAATTTGGTACACCCCCTAAAAATTTTTAAAAATTAATTTTCTCCTTTAAACCTTTGGAAATAGGAAAGTGCCTTCGACGAAAACAGAGTGCCTCGGTTTTAAAGGTTAGCCCTTATTATTTTCCGCTAATTTCGCTAAATTTTAGACCTAGGACACTTAAGCCCGCGTTGTTGACCGCACACCCGCTGATGTAGCATTTCATTACTCAACTCTGTCGCACGCGGGAAGTTTGGAAAGCACAAGAGAGAAGTTGCTCGAAGCGAAGCCGGGCGCGTTCGGAGTTATCAATACAACACTAAAAATAATACCGACCGTTGAGAAAAGTAAGAGGAAACTTCCTAAATTTACGAGTCCCGTGTGATATATTTACCTCCTTAAGTTGTTGGTTGCTAGAATTGATGCTCAGAAACTGCGTCGCTTTGTGTTGAAAATCTTAAAAATTGTACGATTTCAAAGGAAAATCATCTATTGAAAAACACTTTTGGGACATACCTGCATCAGTGCTTCAGAGCCTCAAGAACATTTGATAAAATTCCAGAATACTCGAGGGTCAATACCCAATCTATTAATGTTTTTAAAACTAACACTGGATGAAATAATGGATTTGACCAAATTTGGCTCTAGGTCAAATGTGAGACAAATCTGACTTTACATTTGTCCTGGTCTCAAAGACCTCAAATGGGTGACAAACATGTTATCATATTTGTCCCTGATAAATGTACGACAAACACCGTTTGAAGTGAAGCCATATTTCATTCAAGGATAAATATTAGACAAAACAGAAAAATGTGTTCAACATCATACGAACCCTATTTCACCCCATGGAGACGCTTCAAGTTCACTCGCGTACCCTTTGTATGATCTATTCAGTTTCGCTACTGTGTATCTCTAAGGAGATCACTCAGATTTGGGCATTTTTTGTCTGGATCAAAAGTTTGATTTTTACTAAAACAAACTGAATATTGGTAGAGACTCGTACAAGGAAAAGTGTGACTTGACCGGTGCAAGCCATACAGTTGCCTGAACTGACTGTTAACTTCTGCGGTACTGTTCGTATTATTTTTATTAGTAAAAACCCAAGCCAATGTCCCACATTAGTCAGTGAAAAGAAGAGAAATGTCGTTGTATTAAAAGTAAATAAAAAAAGATAGAACAAGGGATAGGGACAGGGCTAAATATGCATTGAGGCACTCCCGATGATCCTCAAAACTATCGTAGGATTTTAATAGTGTACCTCAGAATCTCTCTCGACGTAGCTAGCGCTATTATTGTCACCTTCAGAGGCAATTTCCGTTCTCTCTGCACTTTGTTTGAGACGGTCTCGATCGTGTACCTCGACTGACAAAGTCATCACGGTGACTGAAGTAATAACTCTTTTTCCCTCATTTTCGAATTGAGGAAAGATATTGAGCTAAGAAATGACGAGAACTGACGAGCATTACTGTAACATTTGCCGCTCCACTCCGATTCGCAAAAAAATTATGCAAATTTTCGGAAGTGCATGCGCAGGTAATCCCTAAAGGCCCTCACGCGACGCTTTGTGTAATTCGAATTCTTGGATATTAACATAGTCGGCGGGATTGCGAGCGTCACTTCAAATTTAAAGCGTCTTTCGTCCAAGTGTCACGTCTTCGTTGAAGCAAGTCTTTAACCAAAAGTTCCTCCGCAGTTTTGTAATATGTATCACAGAAAACAGATCGAGCAATGCAGGGATTGATTTTGACGAGCTTCCCGAGTCACCGCTAACGTCTAGGCACTTTCACCGTCGAACGGTAAGCTTTGCGCGTATTAATTAAACGTAGGTCAGTAAGACAGGTCAGCAATTCACTCGTCTTGCTCTTTGAATATTTAGACAACTCCAGGGACAACTGCAGTCGTTCCTCGAGCGCAAGACCGTCCGCGGATTTCCATCGAGAGATCATATCCGTCGTGATTTGCAGCTTGACAGTAATAGTGATTCAGAATAGACCTCGCCAATTTATCAGCCAGTCGCCTCCACTCGCTTGTCTTCAATTGTGCCCTGCGGAACGCCATCTTCCTCCTCATCGAGGAGCCGATCAACTCCAGCCACAACGCCACTGTCTCATGTAAACGCTAGAGCGAGTTGTTCCGACCACGAAGAGCAGTTTGACGCACTTCAGCGAAAACTTGTTCTTACAGAAAAAATTGACAACTTACAAGGCCAACAGTCAGCACCCGCAATGACAGAATAAAGGAAAAGTGAAAACCTTCCACGAGATATGGTGGTGAGTATTTTGGTTATTTTAACTCTGAGACGTCACGGTGTTGATAACAGCTTGTTGATAACACTTTGTTGCTGATTTCATGCACATAGCCGTCATAACAATAGACGGCCATTTCGTTTTTAAAGGATGAAATTTATTGTTGAGTTATTGTAGTATGTAGTTTTAAAGGAGCTATGTCATGATATTTTAAGCCATTTTTCTGATGTACAAAATTTACTTTCAAATTTAGTTTACTAAGTTAGAAAAACACCAAAGAGGTAACAATAAACCAAAAAGGAACGAGGATGGTTACGATTGGGCAAGATTGAGAATGGCAGACTTGAAAAACTTGGTCAAATTTTTAAGATGCGCTGTCTGTGATGTAGCTCCTTTAAGCCTGGTTTTTGTACATGTATGTTGGGAAAGTCCCAAGAGCTCTGGGATTTCACTGTTTCGTGACCGTCCCAGATTTTGCCAATTTATGTTTTCATATGTTGGGACTGATTGCAGAAATCTGGCAGCCATCAGGTAAATAGAAGTGCTCCCGATTTATCTCCGACCATCTCAGATGATCAGGGATATCTATGATTTTGTGTTTTCATAAAGCCCTGGTCAAATGGTGCATGATAGTCGAACTGTCATAGGTAAGTTGGGAGAATGAGAAATGCTGTGGGTACATGAGCCATTGGCTAGTGTTTAGCAATTATTTTGGTTCTCCCAAACTTCTACTGAACAATATATGTCTTGAGTGTTTCTAGTAATTTGAGTTACAGCATACATCAACCCAAGTACTTAAAAGCTTAACCTCATTTTGCTTTTCAGTTTTAATGATGACACCAACCTTGAGGTTACCCAAGCAATCGAAAGAGGTGTCAGAGCAACATCAGCTTTCAAAGAGGCTGAACCTGTCATAATTTAGAGTGTAAGTATAGATTAATTTTCTATAATTGTGACTATAATATGTGGTGGCTTAATAGCTAGCACATTACACTGTGAGACAGACATCTGGGTTTAAGCATTGGCCTGGACCAGTGTGTTGTATTGTGTGTTCTTGGGCAAGACACTTTACTTCCATAGCACCCCTCTAGCCTTCAACTTAACCCAGCTATTCTAAACTGTCAATTTCGCGCTGCATAAATTAGACTAGTTAGATCATGCAAATTATATTGTATATAAGCAATGGTAAAGCTTATTCTCATTAAATCCCCTGATGAGTGGGCGACCACGAAACAGGCTTGTAGGGATGAACTTGTAGTTTACTTGTCTTTTTCCTCCCACAATATATACTTCGCTCTACTTCTATGTATTGAGCACTGTTCTACGAAAATCAAGTCACACTTATATATATATATATATATATATATATATATATATATATATATATTTATATATAATATATATATATATATATATATATATATATATATATTGTAGGGATGAACTTGTAGTTTACTTGTCTTTTTCCTCCCACAATATATACTTCGCTCTACTTCTATGTATTGAGCACTGTTCTACGAAAATCAAGTCACACTTTATATATATATATATATATATATATATATATATTTATATATAATATATATATATATATATATATATATATATATTGTAGGGATGAACTTGTAGTTTACTTGTCTTTTTCCTCCCACAATATATACTTCGCTCTACTTCTATGTATTGAGCACTGTTCTACGAAAATCAAGTCACACTTTATATATATATATATATTTATATATTTATTTATAAAATGTTAATTTTCTTTAACAGAAATGGTTTTATTTGTACAGAAAAGCAGAAGTGTTAAATAAATTTTCCATTTACTATACATTTATGTGTGATGATTTTAGTCAGGACTGTGGGTGTGAGATGATTGGACATGAGAGGATTGCATTAATCAAAGTAAATGCGATTCCATTTTAAACTACCACTGAAACAATGATATAGCTCTTTGGCATACAAAGCTTTGCTTTCATGTCCAAATTGAGCACTCTAACTAGGATGAGTCATTGCTCTGCAATTGCGCATGCTCGCTAGTGTACTCTAGTTTGAGCACTCTGGCATGACTTAGACGATACCACAAAGGTTGGATCGTTTGGGGTGACCATATTGGTTCTCCTCCATCCTAGCATTAGCACTGCACTGATGAGGCCCAGAAGGCCGAAACAGTACTGTCTGCAGTTAGATATAGCTCTTTGGCATACAAAGCTTTGCTTTCATGTCCAAATTGAGCACTCTAACTAGGATGAGTCATTGCTCTGCAATTGCGCATGCTCGCTAGTGTACTCTAGTTTGAGCACTCTGGCATGACTTAGACGATACCACAAAGGTTGGATCGTTTGGGGTGACCATATTGGTTCTCCTCCATCCTAGCATTAGCACTGCACTGATGAGGCCCAGAAGGCCGAAACAGTACTGTCTGCAGTTAGTTATATATATATATATATATATATATAAGTGTACAGGGGCTGATTAAATATATTTATTTATAAAATGTTAATTTTCTTTAACAGAAATGGTTTTATTTGTACAGAAAAGCAGAAGTGTTAAATAAATTTTCCATTTACTATACATTTATGTGTGATGATTTTAGTCAGGACTGTGGGTGTGAGATGATTGGACATGAGAGGATTGCATTAATCAAAGTAAATGCGATTCCATTTTAAACTACCACTGAAACAATGAAATTTCTGATATTTTATTAAATGTAGTGTATTATTAGGTACTTGCAACCCTAATACTGAAATAGCATGTGGAAAAAGCCATTTTGACAACAGGGTCAATGAAGGGGAAGAGAATTTTGGATTATTCCATGACAAAGATGATATTTGCTCTACATCTGTTATGGTGCGTAGTTGTTTGTATTTTAACTTACCCTTCGTGTTCTGAATTTGTTCTTACAAATGTCATCTTTAACGCATTTGCCCTTGTTTAGAGCAGGACAAATCATGATATTTAATTCAGATTTACACCACATTTGTCCATATTTACACCCAAAAGCAAATGCACAATTCTCCTATTTATCTTTAGGACAAATGTCATATTTGTCTTCAAGTCAAATACTGACAAATATGACAAACATCACATTTGAACCACACTTGGACTGCATTTGTCTGACGTCAAATCTGATTTTTCGCCCAGTGTAATTTGAAGAAACATTACTTAGATCTAACTTCAACTGTGTATGATCCTGCAGTTCCTTAAACTTTCAAAAGTGTCAGCATAGAATTTCATATAAGCAGACCACCAACTGCATTACTAGCCAAACTCTGTTGTTAATTACCTGTTTGTAATCATATAATTCCTACTACTCGATTGCAATTTCTTCTTTTTTCTTTTGTTTTGTTTTTTTTTTGCCTTTTTAGGAGTCTTTGCATTATTAGCAAAACTCTGTTGTTAATTACCTGTTTCTAATCATATAATTTCTACTACTCGATTGCAATTTTTTTTTTTTTGCTTGTTTAGGAGTCTCGTTACTGGAACATTAGTTCTGTGAGATCTCTCCTGCCAAATTGTTTTTAGCGAAGTCTATAAATAAATAAATAAATAAATAAAATAACATTCCTCCCAACGTCGCGAAGCCTCAGTTTGAAGTAAAAAAACTCAGATTTGTTTTCAGCCACGTTCACGCATCGCCTTTGGTAAATAAAGTATCGTCGACTCCAAAACTGATTCCGTCGCCTGAAAGAGCTACATGCTCATTGTTTTTCGAAACGATTATCATTTTAGCACATTTTCTTTTCAAATAGAGCTCTAAACGGTTAAAGGGAAAACAATCTTGAAAGTTTTGAAACTTCGCGGGTAAACTTATCAAGTCAGCCTGAACCATCTGTATCAATCATCCATTGTTCATAAATTATAAGCCAATTAGAGCGCACGTTATCATATGATTATGATTTAACATTAAATGAACAGCTGAGATGTAAGGAATCGTCACGATATACCCTTACCTGAAGCACCATCATCAGCAGTCTGTGCACCATTTCCAGTACTCCCCCCTGACCATGATTTGTATCCAGGATTCCCTGTTTTGTTTGTGCTGGCGTCACATCCTTCATGTCTTGACTCAGCTCTATCTACCCCTCCTCCGCCTCCAGCTATTATCAAAGGTGTGTTGGCTCCTCTCACCACAAACGTTCCTCCACCACCTCCAGAGGAGTAATCTGCGTGTTTATTCCTCCTTCTTGACCAACAAGTATCTGAATGATTTCACTCTTGTTTAAGCGGAACGTTCCAATCATTCTTGCTCCTCTTCCTCGGTACTGAATACTGTTACTGTAGAAATCGTACCCTCCTGCAGCTGCTATCGCTTCTATTCTGTAGTCACCAGTGTACGGCACAGTCCATTGTTGAACTCCGCTGGACAGCGTAACTTGTCCGTCATGATCCTGTCCTGTGTAGTAACTGCCTAGCGTTGTTGGACCAATTCTTCCACTGGCGTTGAGGTTTGTAAAAACGGCCTTGAAAGCTGAAAGGGAAGAGTTAAGTTATCTACATCGTTATAACCATAATTGTTTTTAGCTTTTTTCTTTCATTAGAGGTAAATTTGCATCTACAAAAAGGACATGGAACAGTTAAACTCTTGTAGATTGATCCTTAAAACTACTCACCATCATTGCAATTATTAAGTTATATTTAATATACAACTTTTTTTAGTTGATCAGTTATTCAATTCTTTGTGTCTCAATGGACGTGTACCCGCTAGTCACGAAAATATTTTTCCCCGAAAGTTTATCAAGCATCGCATCTGATTTTGATTGAAATGTTGTGTCGATCTTCTTTGTTAAAACAGATCGCTTTTGAAATAGGCCTTCAACTAAAACTGTCCTTTCTTTTCATCGTTTCAAAGTTTACTAATATACTTCTTTAAACTTTCCCTTCTTAAGTTTGAATTATGGACAAACCCATCCTCTAAAAAAGCCGCTCTTGGATTTCTAAGTTCTTTCTTCTTTATTTCGGGAAAGCGAGATTTATCAATGATACTGGGCTGGTTTAAGCCCTTTCTCCACTTCCTTTGGGCTTTTCCAGGCGCTATTGCATTAATTTACATTTTCCGCTTCAGTGCTGACGAGTAACTGATGATATCCAGCCATTCTGCGTGAAAAAACTCGAAAGTTGAGCAAACCGTAAAATTTTGATCTAGCGTCCGGGGCTATTGAACCAGGGGATTTAATTCTTGCTTTTCACGTGACGTCATCGAATTTAGAAATTAGGAATTATCGATCCCTACGAGAATTCGGTTTAGTAAGTTAATAGAACAGTTGAGTTCTTATCTTTTGAAAAATTTTCCGTTCGATCGGGTTTTTCTTCTTGTGGTAAAGCAAGGTTAAATTTCTAAGCTATTCCTTGACATGATATTAACATACTGGTACGTAGGTTAAAGAAAAGACTTGTAATATTGCCGTTCTGTTGTTGAGGCTGGGCACCCTGTGCCCTGCCCGCATTTTGCATGACCAGCGGTTTCACTTAATGGCTATTTATTATCGTGACCACCATTTTTTATTTAGTCTTTAGTTAGGTTCTAAGTGAAGTAAGGCCTATTAAAGGTTCGAAACCAACATCAAGGACGAGACAATCTTTTGGTTCAACAGTAACCTTTTATCTGGGTCAGGTGAACAACTGACATGACCTCTAGCGTACTCAAGTTGGTAATCAACGATGTAAACGACGATACATACATACATACATACATACATACATACATTCATAAACGTTATTTCCATATGGGATTATGAATAGCACTAGATGTGCTAGTATCTCCAAACATATAACTACAAAACAAATGACAATAAGTTTAAAATCGAAAGACTCATATAAAACCTCATATAAAATGCTAATAATTATATACTAATCCCCACTAGATACATAACTCCTAAGGGCACGTTTAAAATCGGCTAGAGTGTCCGACATTCTTAGTTCATCTGATAAGCTATTCCATGCAGAGGCAGCGAGATACCTGAAAGAGTGAGGTCCACAATTTGTGGTCTTCACCGCTGGTATCTGTAATTTCCTTTTACCCCTTAAATCATACGCACTTTGACTGCGCTTTTTGAGAAGTGATCTGATATACCCAGGAGCCATGTTATAAAGGCCTTTGTAAACCATAGTTAATATGTCCTGGACTCTTTTATCTTTTAGTGATACCATACCAAGCCTGCTAAGTAAAGCTGAATACAAACTTTATCTGTCTCCGAGGACTAGGCGAAGCACTCGCTTATTAACTATCTCTAGCTTATTAGAATTCCGTGCTCCACAATAATGCCATACAGCACTACAGTACTGAAAGATAGGTTGTATAAATGCCTTGTATAAACGTAACCGTATGGATCCAGAGAGAAGCTTTCCAAAACGCCCAATGACCCTAGACTGGTTATTGACCCTATCGCATATATGGGATACATGCTTCCAAAAACTAAGTTTTGAGTCAATGTTAATTCCTAGAAGATCTATATCATCATGCTGCTCGATTCTCACCCCATCAACTATAATTATAAATGAAAAATTAAGATCAGTTTCTCCGAGTATGAAAGAATAAAATTTACTTGGATTGGCCATAAGACCGTTATTCCTAAACCAATCGACAGCAATCGATAGCTCACTATTCATCCTATCATACAGGGCAAGGTGATCCGTATCCGAGCTATATAATTGCTGATCATCAGCGTATGCATTAAGCTTAACCTTTGTAATAAAATAGAAAATATCATTTAAGAATATGTTAAAAAGTAAGGGTCCTAGGACACTTCCCTGTGGCGCACCTCTGTAATTATGCTCCCACGTGAAAAACTCATCGCCAATTTTTACCCTCTGTTTCCTATGCTGAAGGTAGTCATTAAATAAAGCACAACCATGTGTATCTAAGCCGTACGCTCGCAATTTAGTAATAAGAAGATCGTGAGGGAGGCTATCAAAAGCCTTTGATAAGTCCATTATTACAACAGCTATAAGCTGCCCGCGATCTAGACATTCCTTCCAGTCCTCAACAAGGCGTAACAGCGTCGTATTGCAGCTATAAAACTCTCTGTAGGCTGCGAGAAAATCAGAGAGAAGGCCCTGGAAATGATGGAGTAACTACGACGAAAGGAGCCTCTGATAGATGTTGTTTAAGGCTGGGAGAAAGGTGACAGGTCGAAAACACTGCTTATTCATATTCTCCTCAGTATTTTTTGGTAGCGGAGTGACTTGTCGCATTTTCTATAATGACGGACACTTACACTAAAATTGTTTTGCAACAGACTGCAAAATGTCCGATCTCGCCGCATGCATTACATTTCTTCCCACGGGCAGGACAAATCGGGTCGCGTGCCATATGGTCAGTGTAATTACAGCTAAAACAGCCTCTCACTTTTCTCTCCTGTGAGCCACCGGACGGTTTACCGGGCCTATATCCTCTGCCCCTACCTTTTGCTGTCCCTTTTCCTTTTCCTTTGCAATGAGATCGGCCGGAAACAGCATTTACCTGACCGGATGACTGATCCATAGCCTTCACCTGCATGTTCACCGCTTCCTGCACATGAGCCAAATCTTTTAAATCTGTCAGAGTAACATCTGCTTTCTCAAGGAACTTACGGCGAAGACTTGGATCCTTGCATTTCTCAATAAGCTGATCTCTTATCGCCTCGTCGACATTTTCAAACTCGCAGGAGATCTCTTTTTGCCTCAACCGACAAACAAACGGATCCACCGACTCTCCTGACGCCTGCTCCATTTGCCTAAACTGATGCCTTTTGAATGGAACATTCAACTGTGGTGCGAAATAGTTATCCAATAACTCCATACTCTCAGCGAACGGCTTGATATCCGCACCGGTCAATAACATGTAATAAAGCTCCTGTAAATTCAACCCTCCAGTATGCAACAGCAATGCAGTTTTCTGTTCATCCTTCGTAATACCCTTTGCCACCAAATACAGATTAAACGAGCGTTTCTACAACTTCCAGGGAACCTCAAGGGTTTTCGGATCTTCCTTTGGATTGAATGGAGGAAGGCTGGCCACATCAAGAAGAGGAACAAACGCTGCAGCTGGCGAAGCCTGTGAACTTGAAGTTGCACTCGAACTGGTTCCACTGTCCACCATTTTCTGAGAAAATGGCAAGGCTTTCCGCACAAATGACTTCCAAAAATATCACCTACATCACAAAACGAATTGAATCCTCGTCGCCAATGTAACGATGTCACTTGGATGGCCGCACAGTAACTCAGATTAAACTATAAAACGAAACCAGTCTTTATTCATCCACCATGACAACTGGAAAGCATGGCCCATACAAATATCCATAATCCTTTGCAATGTCTCAGAACTTCGGCTAGGACAACTTCCGGTAGGATTTCAATCAAAACATTACACTGCTTACAGTCTGTATTCTGTTTAACCATTTCATAAGAGTGGCGCAAGTCTATTGAATTGAGTGAAAAAGTCACAAAGCCACTCTTTACCTCACAAGCGTAACCACTGACCACTAACGAATTGGTCCCTTGGCGCGGAAATTGAAATCGTATCGAGTATACAAAGTTAAAGTGAGTTCCTTTAGATCTCCCGAACTTGTACGTATCGCGTTTAAAATCAATTACAAGTAAAAGAAGAGGTCTTAAAATCTGCTAGATAAATTTTTGTTATGCTTTCTGGGAAGTTAAAGAATTTCGGTAGGTTTCCTACAAATGAATAGAAATGGTAGGTCACAGACTTACATTTTCAGATAATTTACAATAACTGAAAATTTGGGTCTGTTTGTAGACCTTACGTCCTGCCATGGTAACCGATATGACATCACCAGTACCCTTAAAGTATTGCCCAACAATATAGTTGCAAAGATGTTTATAATTTTCCCTCAAGATTAAAGCTATTTTCTTGTAACCTTTCATGGTTTCACAAACACTACGACAACGAAACCATGGAGAAAATGTCCTAAGGAAAATTCCAGCCACTGATGGTCCCGTAACAAAACGTTGAGAAGTTGCAACGTCTAATGAAAAAGAAAAATGTCCCAAAACAGCCGAGATGTCTTATCGGTTGGCATGCGGTGTAATCGCTCCAAATGATCCGGACAAGCTGTACGAGGCACTGGTAACGGCAACAGAGCAACGGAGTTCACACGACAGACTTACATTAACAACTGCATACAAAGAATATACCGAAAAAGAATCTAAAACTTCAAATTATTAGCCTGTATGTTCTGAACTTGAAGAACTAAGGAATCATCAGGAGCCTTTCGAGAAGCTAAGTTAACGGTAAATAAAGAAAGTGAGACATCACTATTTCACTGTTCACTGTTCACTTAAGGAAATCTGTAATTTCTACAAGCTCCCATTTGAATCTAGAGATTCGAAAGCCATTCTAATATCAAAACATAAGGACTGAAATGACCCATGAATGCCAGTGCTCAGTGGAAGGATGGGTACACCATCAAGCAGGGTTGCAATGGACTTTGTTGCTGGCTATAATAGCCACCATTTTGCTAGAAGGAAGTATATGTATATATATATATATATATATATATATATATATATAGCGTAGAATACACACACACACACACACACACACACACACAAAAACAAAACAGTTTAGTTGTAAAAACCTTTGTGCTTTTTACATTTTTACATACTTATATATAATTGTGCAGGGTAACTGAAATGAAAAAGAAAAGGTGTCCTGCATAGCAGTCTTTCAAATTTCTCTCTTTAATTTAGCCAACAGGGAGTCATGCAGAGGTGTGGTGAAAGCAACAAACAAATTAGAAGCAGAGAGGAGCTTATTTAGCCGGCCTTTTTCATGTCTTTGTATGAAAAAAAATGTACAGTAAAACTGAAAATGAAAAGAAAAGGGTTTAGTGATAATAGGTCAGAGCTGAAACTAACATGGCTCACTTGACAATTGTATGTAGAGCTTATAAGTGGAAAACACTAAAAATTGCACATGGCTAGTCTTATTAACACCATACATAAATGACATTGGTTACTGTTTCGGAAAATCATATGTTAGAGTCAGCAAAGCGATGATTTTGCATACATTCTTGGGAACAGCAAAAATGATATGGAACAAACATTCTAAGTACAGTGTTCATTGCGTGAAATGGAACAAAAATAAAAGGTTGTGGTAAAAAAGAGGCATTATCTTATTCCACTGAAGACAAGCAAAAGGTAATATGGGTACCCTGCTTAAAAATACATCAATAACTACCAATTAATACCAGTTCTAATTTAAAGGAAAGAGTTATGAGAATAAAATAAAGGTAGTCTGTACTACGAAGCATGCTTTCACTGTTTAGACGGAGAGTCCCAAAGTTCTTAAAGCATGTATTCGAATAACTTATGACGATAGCCCCACTCACCCCACCCCGCGCCGTTCTGTTTTTACTCAGCGGCTGGTCAGTGGTCCGTTTAGATAAAATCAATGGATTGTACCCATCATCCTTGTTGTCTCTAGGAAGGAGGGAAGGGGAACGAGGAGCTGTGCAATGCAAAACCAGATCTACGGCTTGTTAATCAAGTCGTGCTAGTGGAAACGTTTGAGTCTTAGATGTGATAGTCGGAGTACGTCATAATTAGGATTATAAAACTTGTGTTTCTACAGTGTTCATTACCAGTGCAGTTATGTATATCCCCGGTGAATCCACGTTTACAAATGCACTTGAATGATCCCTCGGTGTTTTGGCAAACGACGTTTTCATTGCTGCAGTTGTGGGTATCTGTAGCACACTCGTCGATGTCTAAAATAAAGTCAATAGACCTTTGGTCAAAATACTGAATTACAGAGGTCGCAGGAAGTAGGGGGGGATGGGGGGGGGAGAGGAGGTATGACGTGCAATGCTATTTGTCACCAGTGGTGTGTGAAGAAGCAAGTTAGAACAAAAAATGCGAGGCTGTGGAGAGGAACATTCTTTGCTCCACTTTTCCCGGCACGGAATGCCTGTAATAGGCTGGGGTGACACTATAGCTTGAAAACACATAATGGGGCTGGCTTGAGATCCTTTCTAAAGAAAGAGTAAGAAAATTGAAATTACGCGTCATAAGTAGAGCCGATTTTGAATTATAAACCATCCGAGGGAATAGGCCCCCATGTTGCAATGAAATATAAAATTAATTTTTATTATTTTAAGTCTTGCCTTTTTCACAATCGTGGCCAGTGAACCCAGACGCACATAAGCATCGATATCGTTTTCTTGTGAATCCCGACTGGCAGGTGCCGTGGTTTTCGCATGGAGATTTAGCACAAAAATTCTTTAAAAGAAAAAGAAAAAGAAAAAAAAGGAAATGGGATGTCACAAGTAATTATTCAATACCTTAACAACATTCTCCAACATCTCCCCGAGAACTTGAATACTAAAAGAAAAAGAGAATCGGGAAGGGATGCCTGTAGATAGGATTTAAAGAGTATAGTGACGTCCCTAAGAACAACATCTAGGAACCCCGGTAATAGCTCAATTGTATCTTTCTACCTGTTCTTAGCATCTCCCGGGCCATGAAATTGATCTAATTATTGCGACTGTTTTTAAGCTTCGAACCAATAGAATAAAACTGCCTTTTGTAGAAATGCCTTAAAATGACCATTCCAGTTATCTTTTCTCTTGAGAATTTTCTTATTAGAAGCGTGGTTGTGCTTTCTCTAATAGAACAGCGATTAATTGTTTACTCAAGGCAGGTGAGCATGGCTCTAAAATGAATACGACAAAGTACTCGCTTCTGTTAACGGTGTTGGGTGTCCGTCCTCAAGGCGCTCAAAGGATTTTTGTTTTTGGTAATTTCTTATATACAAAAAATCCGTAACGACGCTAGCAGGTGGTTAAAATTATGTAAAAATAACAAATAATGGATGAAAGTATCCCTCAGCTCTCATGAATGGCTTAAAAAGAGAGAGGTGCAATTGACATTTAATTAACAGCTCGTCTATGTACCTTAGTTCCATGGTACACATAATTCGATGCTTGTACCAGATCCTCGTCATACTCTTTAGAAGTTGAGTTATTGAGTTCACAGTTGTGTGCTTCTGCCCCATTTTCTCCAAAATAAAAGTTAACACTGACGCAGTTATAGTTCAGGTAGCAACGGTATTCACAGGTGTCCCTGTCAATCACACTGATATTTGCTATGGTGTGGTTAATAAGACGTTCTCCCACGAAGAACAGGGTCGATGGAAAGGCTAATATACGGCATTGATCTAAAAATTCAGATCATTAAAAGTCAAATAGCGTCATGGGTTATAAAGGTCTAGGTTACTGTTAAACTCGTTTTCCGAGCGCTTGGGTCTTGCCTTGATAATTATGACATATTCAGTAAGATACCAAGATCAAATTATATATATATATATATATATATATATATATATATATATATATATATATATATCCTTTAGTTTTTTTCGAGAGAAAAGATCTTCAGAAAAGGATTGTATGGACAGAAGACATGTTATTTGGCACGTTTATCGATTATCCTTTGATTTCCAGAACATTCTTGATTAGTCCTTTAGGAAAGTTCTAGTGGTTTCGACATGAGCCCGTGACTTCTATTTATAGAAACTCAGGTTGTTTACCGTAAATTCTATAAAATTTTATGATGTAATTTTACTAAAAATAGTCGTGTTGTGGACCTGTAGAATCTTCTAGAAAGATTGTAAGCAACTATATAAGAAGGTGCTGTAGGTTGTTGTGTTTTGGAGGAAAAAAAAGAAAAAGAAGAGAAAAAGATGAAGGAAATAAAGGAGTTAGCGAAGACAATTCATTTCAAGGTTTATCCCGAAACCATTGTATGATCTGCAAGAGCCAAAAAAGTTTTTTTTTCCTTTCCTTTATATAAATGCAAACAATTTTCACGATGACCTCTGCTGAACCAGCTTACATTAAACAAAGTACATATCTTTTTTTCTTTTTTTGTTTTTGTTTTTCTCATCTCGGTCACTTTCTGCGGGACACCTCACACAAATAGCTTCACAGTCGTTAAAAATGATATCGACAAAGTGTAGTTTTAACGAACCCAAACTCCGAAGAAAATTTGATCCAGATGACTTTGATAACTTCCATCAATGCTAAATAATAAAAGAGGCAAGAAGTTTCAGTCTTGAACTCCCAACTTGTATGCATTATGACAAATCATATTATTTTCCTCGCTCATCTTAAAAGTTATTATGCGCGCGGTAATTGCAAGTCCTGCCTAACTCCTAATGGGCCACCATGGTCTACATCTCTACGTATGCATGGCCGGAACACGACGTGTGCACTTCTCTTCAGCTGGCAAGTTCCTATCTGGCTTAGCCGAGTGGTTTCAAAGCTCTCAAGAATTTTTTCTATGTTTCATCCCGATTGAGATACATCCTTTTGAAGCTCAATTTCAAAAGTAAATATTTACTTTAAAAAAAAAAAACCATGATATGTTAGCTCTGTAAACGGACGAAAAGAAGTTTGGAGTTAACAATATTTTATTCCTAAGCGCGGGACGAGTTAAGGCCGCAACGAGGAAACTAAACTTTCTTTACTCTTCGCTGAAATAATAAGAATTATTGAGTGTTGTTGAATTGATTATTTTGCCATAAAACCTTATAATAAGAGGTGCATCCATTGAACGATATACACGCGCCAAGCACGATCAAATTCTCAATTTTACGTTAAGATCTTTATTCCGTTTTAGTTCTGTTTTGTTTTTCTCATTGTCCATATCAATTAAGCCTCATTTCGATAAAACTTGTCCACGGTGGATTAATATCCAAAAAAACCCTTGGAAACCGCTATTGAAGTAAAAATCTTCCCGTTGCTTCATTGTGCATCGATTTTAATTCAATTATGAAAATGCACTAATAAAGAGTTGTGAAACATAACCAATTTCATTGTGTTCATGGTTAGACATCCACGTCGTTCATCTCTTAGTATAGCCACCTGTCAGGTGAGGATCCGGAGTTCTCATATTTCCGCCCATTCGCACTCAGTTCCGTTTGCATTATTGGAAGCATAACTGCTCTGTCTGCATTTAACAATTTTCTCTCTGTTTTTATTACCTTTGAAAAAAAACCTTACTCATTAGGCTTCCAAAGACTGCGTAATACATAACGCAGGAAGGTTGCTACGACGATTGAAAACAATATGCCTCGAATGCCGATTGGTATATGTTTAACACATGTCGGAAATATGTTGATGAAGTGTATAAATTTTACTACAAAAGTTTTCTTCAAATAAAAACAAATGATGTCAACTAAATATGACACCAGCGACTAATTATGTACCAAAGAGAGGTCGTTATTCCACAGGAGATTGTCAAAAGAAGGGAGGCAATTTTTCGAATTGAAAAAATTTCCTTTCCGACTAGTTAAAATAACAATTTCTATTTCCCTGAGTGCGAGGCTAACTATAGGCTCTTCCTTGGGTTCGTGCGAGCACCAAACAGATATATGGAATTTGCGAAAATATGTTCATTAGTTTTGGATAGCCTTGATAAAACTTAAATGGACCTTAGAGTGTCTCAAAAGAATTCGAGGGCATAAGCTGTAAAAAAGATAACCAATTTGGTAACTGCAGACATTGTTCGGTCATAACTAAAAACTTTGCTCAATCACGCTCGCATATTTTAAAAAGAATCTAGAATATTTTTAAGTGAACAGAAGATGACAGCGCATTAAAACGGAAGATGAGTTTCAGTAGCCATCTTATACAATGTATATATGAAGTTCATATATTTTGAACTGCGGTTATAGATACGTATGATGCACGATCCTCGCAGTAGAGAGCGCTATTTATGCAATAGCGAAAATCAGACCTGAAAAAAATCAGGTATGTACGGGATTCGAACCACTGACCTCTGCGATACTAGTGCAGCGCTCTACCAATTGAGCTAACAAGCCAAGTGGGAGCAGGTCGTTAAGTTGATTCGTAATAAACCCGTGATGATAAATCAGATACAATGTATACATGAAGTTCATACATTTTGAACTGCAGTATTAGATACGTATGATGCACGATCCTAGCAGAAGAGAGCGCTATTTATGCAATAGCGCACTCTACTGCGAGAGAGTACTAATGTGCTCTCTACTGAGAGTGTACATTGTACATTATGCAATGTGCTCTCTACTGCGAGAGAGTACATTGCATAAGTAGTACTCTCTACTACTTATGCAATGTAGCCATCTTGTTAGTTAAGCCTCTATAAACGAGAATTTTAGTCCTGGAAAATGAGCGTTTCCATTTTTTTTTCTTTTTTTTTTTTTAATTAAGTTGCATAGCTGAAGAATTAAGAGCAGAAAAACAAACGTTTTTTGTAAAAAAAATGCAAGCTTTAAAACATACCATCTGGGCAGAACTGAAATTGTCCGAAGGGAAGCACCACAGAGATAAGGAACATGTGGGGAGAAACTCTCATGTCTGCCAAAAAACAACAGAAGAGAAATCCTTTCGATGTTTTGAAGCTGTTAAGCAAACTGAGGAGCTTAACAGCAGTTTGTTGACAGAGATGTACCACCAATATAAGGCTACGCTACCCTAGAAACGTGTTAACCAATAACATTTGGCCGTGATATATAAAAGATGTTTCACCGCCCGTCACAGAGAGGCTGTGAGATTAATTGTTAATGTCTACTGAAACAGTTAATTTGGTTAGTTTTCTCCTCAGGCAGCTATTTATATCTTTCACTCACTATCTCTAGGGAGGTTCTTATCTTCTTCTAACTGTTTTAATAATTATTAGCAGCATCAATTGACAAAACTTTGTGAAAATGCAAGCGCATGAAAAGGTTTTTTTTTTTTTTTTTTTTCAAGATTCATATTGATACCTCTGCGGTATTTTGACCAGAGAGGGATTTTAAAAGACAATTTTAGAGATCATGGCTTCAATGAGGTAGACCCTTTTGTTAAGTGTCATTCGCACTGAGTTATTTTTAGCCTGATTTGCACCTGCATTTTAAGTATTCTTTCGTACAATTAAGTGAGTTTTTGATATGCAAATTAATTTCGAAGAGAAGGTTTTCCCCTGGTTCCAAGTGAAGTTTCCATACTTTGTTTGTGAAATGACTAGGTGCATCTTTTAACTTGTAGCAAGAGAGAATTTCATGAGCGCGCTCGACACTTTAGATCGCTGTCCACACGGGTGGTCTTGCCAGAAATCAATTTTAGCTTGCAGAGACACGAAAAAGTAGGATTGGAGAACAACCAAACTAAAAAGGAAAACTTTCTTTCGACGGGAATTCGAGAGGATCGCCCATAGAGAGAGTGGCATACATTGCCAAACCGAAATCTGGTTTATAAAATAATATCTACCACAAAAACTCAACTTGTTTAAAAGATAAAAGGTTTAGATATTGCATAAATAATTTTGAAAAGACCTTTGAACGGCTATAGATATTCCTCGCTTCATTGTGCATTGACAATTATTTAATAATGAAACTCTACGTGGAGGATTGTTTTATATCACTACGTGATGATGGTAAACAACTTTTTTTTTAACTCGTACTCATCTTATCAGATTAGCAAATTCTACAGTTAAAACTTGCTTAATTTATTTTTTGTGTGTTTGTGTTTTTTTTTTGTTTGTTTGTTTTATTATTTGGTCCACATCCCAATTTCTTAATGTCTTTTAATTTTGCTGGAACATGTCAGCTGATCTGTCAGGTTACCAAGCAACAGTAAGATTGGGAGCCTCAAGCCCATATGAAGACAATTTTCGAAAGAATAGGCTACTTTTTGAGATCTCATAATTTAATATACTTTTTGCCGGATGATGCATCCTTCACTTTGTAAGTCTGCTAAACATTGCTTATGTTTTTCTATGCAAATCATCCACGTCTTGAGTTTTATTTCTCCAAATTTTGCAACCGACAAAGTTTTTATCAGCAGATCGTTAATGAATCAGTCTTGTGAAAGACATAAAACGAAACTTATAATTTCACCGCAGTAAACACTTTTTTTATCATATTACAGTTGTGATAAGAACATCGAAAAACCTACGTACAGACCTAATCGAGTGTTGTCGCTCAGAAAACCTCATTACTGAAGTTTATCTTGTTTTTTTTAATAATGTAGTCTTTAAGTCCCGACTTTTTCACATTAAATTTTAAAATAGAATTTTCCATAATTATTCTCAAAGTTGCTTTGTATAACAATATTACCCATTCTTATTATTCATGTCAGTTAAACTTGTTCAAAATAAAACGTCTACACATCCAATAAACATTAGAAGTCCTTTGACTAAATTCGAAATCTTCTCTTGGCCTCACTGGATATGGGCGATAATCGAAATATGAGAAAGTCATTGTGAGTGTTTCCATAGTAATTGCATAGCATTTACAACGTTTATTGGAGGTCAGTATCAAAGTCATTCCAGGTAAAACACAAGATAGACTTAATTATTTATGCATGCGTTTCACAGTGCATCGATGATAGTTAGAATATTTCTCATGATTACTGTAACGAATGAAAAGGAAGAACCACAAGGATCTAGAATTAAAGGTGAAAAATATCCTCAAAGTGATAGCAGACAGTGTACAGCAATTATTCTGACAGCCTCTAGCTTGCTAGCAGGCGATAGTTTGCGTCTACAAGCGCGAGACTCAGCGCGGCGAATATTCGGTCGCCATTTGAAAGCGCGGGGAAGGGAGGAAGTGGAATAAAACGCCTGCCCGAAACCCATCATTTCTCACCAACCGCTCCCTATACACTGCATGGTATCCCCGAAATGTCACGCATTCTTGAAGGGAGAATCAGATGGAATGAAATGGAGCCTCGTGTCTAAAACTTACGAACGTGTCATACTGCCAAAATAAAGTATTCACGTGTCAGGGGTGATCGCGAACGGTACGGCGCAGTGACACCAAATTAAGCGGTAAAAAATTTAAAATCGACAAATAAAGTATTAAACGAGGAGTGTATAACCAGACTAGTCTTCCGATAGGGAAACACCAACATTTCAACGAAAATTAATTTTTGATCCCCATAATAAAGGAGTACAGAGGCCTTGAGTTTCACGACATGGAGAACAAAACTATGTACGAGTTATGTAGTGAACTTGGTTTTCGGTTGACGCATTTATCTAAGTTATCCTACAGAAATGTGCAGGCCATGAGGTCGCAAGTTAAGAAGCAATCATCGCTTTTTCAAAGATTGGAAGTCTGTAGCAAACGCAGCACTCAAGCTTCACCAGTGCTGTACAAACACCTACTTGTGCAAGTTGGTTGGCAATAATACAATTTAAGAGCAAATCCGTGCAAAAATCAAACATTACATTGCAAAGTTAAAAAAACTACAATTCGCTGTTCTTTTGCATACAAGTATCCTTTAGAAAGTATGCAATTGCTGAAGTTTTTTCCTTGAAAACATTATTTGTTTCAGAAAAAACGAAAACGTTTCGTTTTCAGTCCCAGGATCGATTTGGTGAGACCGAACAGGTTTAAAAAGGTCATGATTCGCTCGACACGCGTATTAAAACAATTGTGCTATAAAAAGCTATCATAGTTTCAAGTGGTTGTACAACTTATCACAGTCTAAACACCGCGATTTCATAAAGATTGGATCAATCCCAGTATTCAAGAGAAGTCAAAAGCTTATGGCTCTCCCGTGTTGCGTAAAAGGGTAGACGAAAAACAATGACAATTTTGAGCATGTGCCTTTGTTCAGAATTTCGTAAGATTGCTTAAAATATGTAGAGTTGAGTTTGGGGAAATAAGTTTGGGATTTTTAAAATTTGTTTGAAAATCGTGAAGAAAGACATAAAATCACGCCATCCTCTTGTGTACATGTGATCATCAAGACATTGATAGAGTAAAAATTACTCCGACTCCGATGCATATAGCAAAGTAAATATAATAACCTTAGCTCAAATATTATATTCTTAGCTGTTCGCAACAGTCCAAAGCTTTTTTCCGTTTTGTCGTTTTCTCCATTCTGGGATCTCCGTAAGTTTGACATCGGCACCGTCGCTTTATGTCGCGCCTCGATCAAAACAGCTGCTCCGGAAAACGTCTAAACTTTGCAATTTGTGTTCCACGTGCGCTTGATACGACGTGTCGGTGTTCTTAGCGACAACATTCATTAAAACACTGATCGAGCCGACTATTTAATTAAAGCTTACGTTCAGAGTTTTCTATCTTCGACCCTGCGATCTCTCCCTATAATTCGTTACTTTGGGGCAGCAGATTTCTCTTTAGATCGCTAATAACTATTATAATATAACCAAAGTAAAGCGCGCGCTCTGATTGATCAATTTAGCGTCCCCCCTTTGCCCATGGGTGTACGCTGCTGACGTGAGCAAATGCAAAGACTATTTTTCCGCGCGCGCTTGTTTTTTTCTGGTCACGTAAGATTTGTTAAATAAAAGGGAACTCTTTAGCTTCAATGTGTTAATGTTATGTTATAAAACAAATGGTAAACACCACAGCGTACACTATTGAGTTATGGATGCACTTGGGAGGTTTGCTAAGCACTCAAGAAGCTACAGTCGCGCTAGGCTATCGCCTCGAGCGACTCTTACGCTTCTTTCGTGCTTAGCAACCTCCTGCGTGCATCCATAACTCAATAGTATACGCTGTGGTGTTTACCATTTGTTAATTTTACAACGAATTTATCGTTCTCGTTACTTACTTCTGAAGAATCGATCACGTCAATTTTATGTAATTGAATTAACCTTACTAGTGCGTGTTTATTTCCAACGAGGACTGAATAAAGATTATAAATTTAAGAAAGACAATACTTTCGGTGTTCCTGCAATTGAGGAAATGATGGAAGTTTTTTGCTCTTTCGGGAGTATAGTCGGCAGTCCATGTTCGTAGATTTATCATATTATATTGTCGCGCTATTCAAATTACGTAGGGTAGTTCTGTCAATTAAAACCATTGTGACCTCTTTCCTGTTTTGAACTCATTGATTGAAAACTTCTGGACAACGATCGTCAAAAACAAAAGAGAAGAGACATATGGCAAAAAAACCCAATCTTTTCAATCGAGGACTCAGGGACTCGGGGACTCGGTGACTCAGAGACTCGGGGACTCGGGGACTAGGAGACTCGGGGACTCGGGGACTCGGAGACTCGGGGACTCGGGGACTCGGGGACTCGGGGACTTGGGGACTCGGGGACTCGGAGACTCGGGGACTTGGGGACTCGGGGACTCGAGGACGCGCAGGGACTCAGTGACGTGATAAGCAAACAACTCCTGATTCTGTAGAGTATAATTTTCGGTGGCCTCGAGAAAGTTATTACACTTCCGAAACAGGTAGACTGCTTTTCCAGAGACGTGCGAAATGTTAACGACAAAAGTGATCCTTTTTGGTCAAGTGACTCAATATTCTTTCGCATTTCTTTGCCCGCGCTTTTGTTGGTTGTTGTAATTTATCCGCTTTCGTTTACTAATACAACTTGTTTCGTAATATTTCTTTTCCGGAAAGTGAACGCGAACTAATTACAACAGACGAAACTAAGGTGTCTACCTTCCATGATCTGATGCGAATCGTAAGGAATAATTATAAGTGAGAGTGTTTACAATTCATTCCTGAGGAAGAATTGCGGATTCAGTACAAGGACGATGAGGATACTTCCGTAACGAAGTAATCGCAACTTGCGTCCGTTGTTATAAGCTCGCATCAATCTTCCAGAAAAAAAAGTAAAATAAATTGCTAACTCTCTAATTTATTAATTCTTCATCAAATATAAATTGTAAACGCTCGAGTTGAACTGAATCCGCAATTTTTCATCACGAATTAATTGTAGACGCTCTAATTTATTCCCTACGATTCGCATCAGATCATCTAAGGTAGACACCTCAGTTTTGCTAACGACAACTGTTACGCACGTCTCCAGAAGAAAACAAAAAAAAAACAAAAAAAAAACAGTGTGCCTGTTTCGGTAGTATAAAACCTTTCTCGAGACCATCAAAAAATACACTTTACAAATCAATGGAAAAATCAGGTGCTGTTTGTTTATTACGTCTCTGAGTCCCCGCGCGTCGCTGAGTTCCGACCTCCTCGCGCCCCACGTCCAAGAGTCCCGGCGTCCCTGAGTCTCCTAGTCTCCGAGTCTCCAAGTCTCCGAGTCTCCGAGTCCCTGATTCCCACTTCCCTGAGTTCCACGTCCCTGAGTCCCACGTCCCCGAGTCCCCGTCCAACTTTTGATCACAGCCTGATAAAATTCCAAATTCATTTCCCCAAAAGAAACTTTACATATTTTGAAAGATCGTTACCTCGGGTATTGTCACTCTTTATCTTACGAAATTCTAAACAAATGCACACCCTCAAAATTATCGTTATTTTTCGCCTACTGTTATACGAAGCATGGGAGAGCCATGACTTCTATACTTCTCTTGATTACTCAGATATACCTAATGTTTATAAAACCGTGGTATTTAGACCAAGGCAAGTTATCCAAAAGATTGGAGGTAGGAGAGCTTTTTCTAACGCAACAGTTTTGACAAGCGGGTGAAGTGAATCATGACTAATTTCAACCCCGTTTGCACGTGATTGGGATCGCCAAACTGTGCCTAAATTGAAAACGGCTTCCACCGTTTTTCTCAGAAATGAATAGATATTTCAATTCAAGGAAAAAACAACATGGCACTCATGTTCTTACTAAAGGCTATCTATATGCAAAAGACGAGTGAATTTGATTTTTTTCAGATTTGCCGAAGATTTGCGATTCTGTTTGATTCTTACACGGATCTGCTCTTAATAACGAAATAAACGACTAGTCTGTTCATGCCTTTTCCACAGCCTGTTAAGGAAATAAATAACTAGTCTGTTCATGCCTTTTCCACAGCCTGTTAAGGAAATAAATGACTAGTCTGTTCATGCTTTTTCCACAGCATGTTAAGGAAATAAATGACTAGTCTGTTCATGCTTTTTCCACAGTCTGTTAAGGAAATAAATGACTAGTCTGTTCATGCTTTCTCCACAGCCTGTTAAGGAAATAAATGACTAGTCTGTTCATGCTTTTTCCACAGCCTGTTAAGGAAATAAATAACTAGTCTGTTCATGCTTTTTCCATAGCCTGTCAAGGAAATAAATGACTAGTCTGTTCATGCTTTTTCCACAGCCTGTTAAGGAAATAAATAACTAGTCTGTTCATGCTTTTTCCACAGCCTGTGAAGGAAATAAATAACTAGTCTGTTCATGCTTTTTCCACAGCCTGTTAAGGAAATAAATGACTAGTCTGTTCATGCTTTTTACACAGCCTGTTAAGGAAATAAATAACTAGTCTGTTCATGCTTTTTCCACAGCCTGTGAAGGTAATAAATAACTAGTCTGTTCATGTTTTTTCCACAGCCTGTTAAGGAAATAAATGACTAGTCTGTTCATGCTTTTTCCACAGCCTGTTGAGGAAATTGAAAGGACATCTTCTCCCCTAGGTACGCTTATCACAGCTGTTTCTTGTTCGAGTTTCAAAACCACCGTTTTCCTCTCAAATTAGAAAAGGCAACTCTCTACTTACAACACCCTTCACTTCTTAATTTATAACGTGACGAGCTTTCGCTATCAAATTATACCTTATTTTTCTTTTGACACCTACTCAACCAATTAGGAACCCCTTTCGGTGACAGTAAATCCAGGCAAACCTTTAAATCACCCACTGTGGTCGCTGCATCATTCGTTAAAAAAAATGCGCCTTCCATCGACAGCAGCGAGTAAGAGAATCGCTCAAAACCAAAACACGTCGTTCACGGATTAGATATGAGCAATGCAAAGAGGAACTAGTTACTAATAATCATAATGATAATCATAATGATAATAATAATTATGATAACGATAACTGTATTCAGTAATAAGAACAAGATAAGAACGGACGTGCAGTATGTAGAGTTTTTGTGAGCAAGACCTTTCTCGGAACATCGGGGAGTAGGTCTTATCCTACCAATTCTCCTCTCTTTCCCTCCCCCCCCCCCCTACCCCTTTTCTCGAAAAAGGTTGTTAACTCTCAAGTTCACTAACCCTTTGTGACCCAATGGCAGATATATCTGCCATGATGCCGAACCTTGCATAAATTTGATCAGCAGACTCTCTACTATTAGTTTCCAAGCCTCTGTCAAATAAAAACAATCGCCATCTTGGATTTTTATAGTTTGTTTTGAATTGGACGCGTTTTCACCGAATTTTTTCAAGTTTTTTCGAGTCCCTTTGGCACGAAAATTTCCCGGGAAAATTGAAGGGCTGTGTAAATATGTCTGTGAATAGTAGAAGCTATACAGTAGAAGAAGTGCTTTTACATTTGGATGGTGACTTCGATATTCCCGACGAAGGAGTTAATTCAGACGTTGAATGGCTCGATGATGAGGATTTTGAGGAGCCTGATCTTATTTTGCCTGCGGACTCAGTCGCTCTACCCGACGAGGAGGAAGAGGAAATAGATCTTCGAACTGTTCAAATTGAAGAAGCCGACGATTTCGATGAGGAGGTGGTAAGAGGGAGACCTAGCAATGTAAGTGTGGAAGAATTTAGTTGGTCTGATGACAGGTCTGAAATAAACATTCCTGGGTTTTCAAAAGCAGTAGGGCCAAATACCATCTTACCAGTAGGCACTTTGGCTCTTGATTTCTTTCTTCTTTTTGTGAGTAATCGGATCCTTCAAAATATATTGAGGGAAACAAATCGCTATGCCTCCCAGACTTTGCAATCTAAGGGTAAAGATCCTTCCACTTGGAAGCAAGTGTCTATGGAAGAGCTGAAGGCATTTTTTGGACTTCCCATAGGAATGAGTATCCACAGACTACCTTGTTTACGGGACTATTGGTCTTCGGACTGGGTTTTGGGTGTTCCAGCATTCTCAAAGGTCATGCCTCGAAACAGATTTTTGGACATTTGGAACAATATTCATCTGTGTGACAACACAAAAATGCCAAGGCCTGGAGACAGTAACTTCGACAAGCTCTTCAAAGTTAGGGAATTTATTGAGGATTTGAAAACAAATTTTCAAATAAACTATGCCCCTCACCGTGAGCAAGCTGTGGATGAAGCTATGATAAAATATAAAGGTCGCACTTCCCTCAAGCAATACATGCCCATGAAGCCCATCAAACGTGGCATCAAAATGTGGTGTAGGGCAGATAGCACTAATGGATATTTGTGTGACTTTGATATCTACACTGGGAAGACACAACAAGGAGTTCAACATGGACTAGGTTACTCAGTTGTCACTAAGTTATGTGAAACCATAAAAGGTCACTGGTATGCCATTTTTTGTGACAACTTTTTTACCTCGTACAGATTGATTGAAGATTTGTATCAGAATAAAACACTGTGTTGTGGGACTTTGCGGTCAGGGCGTAAGGAATTTCCCCGATGTCTCTTTGACAAGGATCGCATAAAGTCAATGAAGAGAGGTGATGTATTTTGGCAAATGAAAGGTCCAGTACTTGCAATTACCTGGATGGATAAGAAGGCAGTGCATGCAGCAGGCACTTACACACAAGCACCTCAAGAGAACCTTCCAGAGGTCAACCGGAAACAAAGAGATGGAACAATTCAACGAATTACCTGTCCCCAGCTTATCTCGTCCTACAACACATACATGGGTGGTGTAGACAAGAATGATCAGATGAAATCCTACTACACCATTCCTGTATCTGGAAAGAAATGGTGGATTAGAATTTTGTTTGATCTTATTGACAGGAGTATTTTCAATAGTTTTATTTTGGAACAGGAGTCACCCAATCATGGAAAGAGAAACCTGAAATCCTTTCGCATTGACTCAGCAAAGCAACTAATTGGTGACTTTTCCTCTCGAAGGAAACGTGGGAGGCCCTCTGATGAGCCATTGTTGTTGTGCAATGTAGAAAGGCACTTTCCTGAGTACCTTCCAACAAATGAAAGTGGGAAGAGAAAGGAAAGAAGGTGTAAAGTATGTTTTGATTCTGGTGTGAGGAAGATGACAAGTTACTTCTGCCCAGAATGTAATGTCGGTCTTTGTGCTGCACCATGTTTCCGCACCTTTCATCAATAATTTTGGCAAGAATCTAAAGTTTCTGACTCTTAACCACAGTTACATTGTGCTAAGTTGATAAAATTATGTTTATTTTTGTAATTGCCAAAGAAATGGTGACTTGGATGCCAAGTTTTGGTTTTGATGGATTGCGTTACTTGTCACATGTCATGACTAGACTTGAAATTTGAACCTTGTAAATAATTGCTTCCATCAAGTTAACTTTTTAAAATATTAAACATAAACACAGGTTTGATTTTGATTATAGCAAGCATTTTTCCCATAAAAAATGGAGGTTCCATAACAATTCAAAAACACTCATTATTATCTTGTGTGACAGTACCTTAGCAAGTAATGTCATCTGACAGGTGTCAGTCAAAGCCTAATATTTTTCCAATCACTTCATAACAAAGAATGGTGATTGGTATACTTGTGTGAGAAATTTCATTATCTTATGTCTTAAGAGGAATATTTTAGCCATTTTAAAAGAATTGTTGGTAGAAAATCCTCTGTGCAGTGAAAATAAATTTGGGCCACAAAGGGCTAAAGAAGTTCTCCTAATATAAAATAATATTTCCTTATTTAACAATTATTCCAGGAGCGCGCGTTGGATATGAGATGATAGATAGCCAACGAGGCGCGTAGCGCCGAGTTGGCTATAATCATCTCATATCCAACAAGCGAGAGTGGAATAATTGTTTTATTAAAAAAAACGCCCCCAAGAATCTTCTCGACTTTATTTTGTGAGAAGAAACCGGATTTAACAATGTACAGAAATTAGATTATGGTATATTGGCTCATATACCATAATGGCTGAGCCAATAAAAAGTCTTGAATTGCATTATCCAATGATCCAGTTTTTAATAATATGCTTTATTCATTGGAAGAGAAACGTCGACCAGTTAATTACTTACGTGGAATAGCAAAAATAGAAAGACTGAGGTATATAGACTGCCTCTGTTAATGGTTCTGCGCGTCCTTGGAACGCTGAGAAGATTTTTATTGGGATTTTATTTGTTTTAATGACATTCGGATGAGCCTAGCATTAATTAACAAACATTAGATACATTATCCTGTTCATGGATATAGAAAATATATGTTTACTTTTGTTAATCACACCAATCGCACTGCAGTAATGAAAATTATCATTGGTAGCCCTAACGTTAGGTCAGAGGGAGGGGGGGAGGGAGAAGTAGCTATCGAGCGCGTCACGATCGGCGAAAGGCGTCGTGACGACTAGTCTCCCTTGCAGCCCTTTCCGACGTTGTCGCGCACGCGAAAACTCCCCCACCAAAAATTGTATTTCTTTCAAAACGATAATAAGTGAAAGTCAGAGGTCTTTCGAAACGGTAAAGCGATGTACAAAAATATCACCATCTGTCCCACACACCCCGGCCATGAGTGCGAGGGAATCCGAGAGAAGACGTTGCGGTCTAAATTTCGTAACTGTACCAAAACAAGTGCAGTCTTTTCCTGGAAAGAGGTAAACAACTGTATCTTCGATAGTGTTTTGCCAGATTTGTTTCAAGTTACCTTTCGACGGGACCAGATACTTCTTTGCCGCTTCCGAGTTGCAAGTGTTTTTACGAAAGGTGATAAGTTTCTTTCAGAATGAGCTACCTTAAATCGACTCAGCCACTGTCGCATATGTTTGTGAAGACACTGTCCATGACCAAGAAAACTCGTACACACATTTTCTTTTTTGTGTGTGTGCTCGTCTTAGTGATCTCTCTTTTTCTAGATAACTTGGTAATGTCAACCAAGTTGAAATAGTAAATTGGCGACCATAAAGAGTTAAAAAGCTGACATGAATGAATGAATAAACTTTTATAATTACTCCTGTACAGGCTTTTCGGAAACTATTTACAATGGTAGATAATTTACAAACACAAATGAACAACTTAAAATAGGGTAATAAAAATGAAAAAAAAAAAAAAATATATATATATATATATATATGTCCAATGGGTATCATACAAAGACTATTAATGTGCCCCTCTTAGGGAGTCCTTCAAAGAATGTGTCAGTGACCTTACTGAAGAGAAGTTCACTAGGTCACTACTCAGGGAATTTAATAGTGAAACTGCTCTGTAGGAAAAGGTTCGTTAGCCGTTCGCGGACTCATAAAATGGGATGTGAAGTCTGTTGCTATGCCGCGTGGCTCGATCATGTATGGTGGTGCGTTTTTGTAACTTGTTACCTAAGTAGTCGGGTGCTAAATTATTGGCACACTTATGGGCCATAATTGTATCTCTAAGGTGAAGTGTCTGGCTCACTGACAACCAGTTAAGTTGGTGCAATAGGGGAGTGACATGTTCGTGCTTCCTGGAGCCGGTGATGATCCCACAAGCAAAGTTTTGGATCAGTTGCAGTTTATTTATATTAGTGGAGGATGTACTTGACCACACTGTTGAACAATAAAACATTTTGCTGAATACCAGGGATAAAATAACAAGCATTAGTGTTTCCTTGTCGAAACTGTTTTTAACTCTGTTAATCTGGACTAGTTTTGATAAAAAAAAGGGACTAAGTAGGAAATGTGACTATCATAGGTCAGGTGTGAGTCAGTGATCACACTCAAGTCTCTTGCTGAGTCAACAGGGGTAAGAGACTTCCCCAGGAATAACATTTCGAGTGTTAGCCCTTCGTCAGAGCGAATGGAGGAATTGTGGGTTGTGTGTGGATTCATGTTCAGAAAGTGGAGCTACGCCATTGGTGGGAACATGGCGACGAGAAAAACACGAATAAGTTAGTAGAATGAAAAGCTTTCGCTGATACCTGTGGGATTAAGAGTGTGGATTTGAAAGATAAACTTTTGTTCAAGAGTTTTGCGGCTATCCGAGCTACCTAAATGCAAGGAAAGACCGCAGATTGCCATATGTTGCTTAGAATGATTAGGTAGGTTTAAATGTCTAGCGACTGGTTTTGATGCGTCCTTGTCATTCCTTTCTACATCGCAGAAGGTGTTCTCAGAATCTAGCTGTCTTCCTGTTTCGCCGATGTATATCTCTTTGCAATACAGAGAATCTGTTCAAGAAAATCAAATTCAATGATCAAATAATGTTTTGAAATAAGCCCAGCCATTCATAAATTTGTACAGGGCCATCTTCATATGTGTTGCCACAAGTCAAACCGGAACAGCCTTCCCCATTACAATACCAGCCTCTTCCCCCTCCAGCTTGATTTCCATAGGTACCACTACCTCCCCCAGAGTATCCACCACCTCCACCTGATACGCAATTATCCTCTGATCCCCCTCCACCATCACCAAACCCTCCAATTTCTCCTGGTGCAGGGCCCCCGTTATTACCACTATTCATTTTTCCGGCTTTACCTCCGACCCAGGCTTCGGCACGTGAATTACCTCTTTCCCCATGGGAGGGGACAAGTCAGGCACAATCCTTACCAAACCAACCCGCACCTATTCCTCCATGGTAGCTAGCTCCCTCACCGTTGCATTCACCTGGCTGCGCTTCGGATGAGTTCCATCTCGAACTTGTGTCAATACCTTCCCCACACTACTGGTGCCATTTGATCCTGCCTGACCATCCATAGCATTGTATCCACCGGATGCACCTCCTCCAGCTCTGGCAGCCAATAACAGCACATCATCGGTAGTGTAAACAAAACCTCTTCCCCCTCCTCCAGTGCCAGCATTGTCCTTCCCAGATTTTCCAAGCTGAGCGGCGGTTTGGCTAGTGTTTTGTCCGCCCTCGACCTCCACCTAATCTCCTCCTCTTTGTCCCACCACAATATTTAGTACAGTTGCATTACTTAGTCTAAACTTCCCTTCTTTAAACACCTCTTTTCCACCATAATATGTCCCTGGAAAGTATCCATAAGCGTACGAATGGGTTCATCCCCGAGCGCCCCAGGCTTTGATGAGATAGCGGGCGCTCCGAGGAACAGTAAACTTTTGTATAGTACAAAGCGTCCTCTATATGCACCAACCCCAAATCCAGCTATAAAAATAAATAAAAGGGACTTAAATTTGCTAATATAAGTGACAAATGCCAATGGAAATGTGGATTAACTTCAGTCTGTGGCTTAGTCCTTTTGCCTATCTACCTGTCCGTCTGGACCTTTTTTAGTTTTTCTTTTTCTCCAGAGAGATGTGGTCTCCCTTAGAATCCAAAGACTCTTACGTTCATAAGTTTTTCCATTTCCGAAAAATCCAGTTTTGCAGGCACAGCGATAAGATCCTACGGTGTTCTGGCAATGAGCGTTAATGTCACATACGGATGGAGAAGCGGTACACTCGTCGATATCGGTGAAAAAGAAAGATTTTTTTCCCGATTTTTTCTCAGACAATTCTAAGAACTTCTGACCAGGGCTCATTCCTCAAATAAAAGCGATTTTTCTTGCTTCCTTCCAAACTAATTTTATAACTTCAAAGATACATCTCTCCTACGCAACCTTCTATCACCTTAAAATAACACTTAGAATAGCAAAGACGTGCGTAACAATGTATTGTGGAGTACCCTTCCTCAACTTTTCAAGAATCGGCAGGAATTAATTCAGCAGTTTGCTAGACTGGGCTCTTTCAGTTAAAGTTTGTCTGCAGTATCTAGCACCATGTTTGGGTTGGATCTAAGCCCCCTCCCCCCATTCCCCTCTCCCTCCTTTACCTCTGCCATCTAAGCGCATATTTGTCTCTTTTCCCAAAAGCATCATCCCGACATTAAATCGACCACGCAAGGGCCATCCATGCCCTAAAGACGTTTTGAGAGTATCGACGCAGGAGGCTGAATTGTGAAAGAGATGATCTTGAATACCACTGGCGTACTCTTCAATATCTGTCCGTACAAATTAGTAGGTTGTTGAAAATTATGATGAACAGTGACACAAGGTATTTCGTCATCGAAGTTTCTGGTTTAATAGGACGCCTGACACAGTTTGAGATATGCCGATTCTTTCTATCGCCCCGTCGAAGTGCTCCAGGTGTAATGTTTGTTGAAAGAAAATATATGACATGTTAAGTGAAAGTGAAAGTGAAAGTGAGAGTGAATGATTCGATACCTTAATAGCAGCATAGGCTGAATTGCTAAGGTCTCCAGTGTTACTAGGGTTAAATACTCGGTCCTCGTCAATATTTCTTGGATACGAGTCTAGCTATTTTTCCATCAGCATTTTATTCTATAGTTTCAGAATCACGATAAGAAATCGTGTGCGTTTGTAAAGAAATAAAGTGTGCCAGTTCTGTCATGAGATGCAAATCCAGTCTACGATAACAACAGGGTTTATATGATTTTTAATTGTGCATGTGTTTCCATTTCCAATAAAACCAGTTTTACAGGAACAGCGACGAGAGCGGAATTCGGCACTGATATTGCTGCACATGCCAATAGAAGCTCAGCTCTCGTCAAAATCTTAGAGGATAACAAATAAATTCAACAATAATGATAATAATAATAATAATCATCATCATCATCATCATGAGAAACGAAAAAAGAAATTAAACAGGAAGAATATGAAATATCTCATTTGCTCCTTTACCTAGTGACACCATGGCCCTTTTAACGGCTTAAATGGTAAAACGTTCACGATAATGATAATAATAGCAGTACTAATGATGCCTGCTACAAAATGGGAGTTTCTGGATCATGTACTCCTACAACGATGCAGTTAACCGGTACAGGAACCGAGAGAGGAGCAGGAAAAGGAGAGGCAGAGAAGAAGGGAAATTGACGAAAAAGTGAAAAGCTGTGAAGACATGTCCGAGGGGGATATGAAGCGCACGTCTACAAGGTGTTGACGGAAGCAGCCAAACAACAAGCGGAAGAGGAAGAAGCCAAGATTCGCATCCTCAAGTTTTTGGTCGAAAAACTTCGAGAAACCGAGGCGACACTGGAAGCCATCAAAATGTCCTTGGCGATACTTGTAAAAAAAACAAGAAATGGACAGGTTTTAAAATAAAAGTTGTTTAATATGTATGGTTTACACGTTTCTATGGTATCCGCATGGCAATTTCCACTCTAATATATCTACAAACGGTTTACACTATTCTTTGGTATCCGTAAGGAAAACTCGCGTCACTTTCCGCTCTAATATATCTACAAATGGTTCACACTATTCTTTGGTATCCGTAAGGAAAACTCACGTAACTTCCAGGCTCTATCACCCTTTTATCGAATACTAGTTGGTAAGTTTTTATTTTCGGTTCCGTGCGAATTTTCTTTTCTACGAGATCTCTTACGAAATGCACCGGGTTGTACTCGTGGGTGACTGCGTGATGATGATCTATGAGCTCTTGCAACACATTGTCTTTTAGAACTTGAAAATTAAGTTGTTGCCTACCCCTCACATTTAACAAAAACCCTTTCACTTTGGTACAAACATGTCCGAGTCGCGTGCGATACCCGTAATTTTTCGCGCCTGCACTCGCAAATTCCTTGATCCAGTCCCCCTCGTCCAATTCATTTGTCATATCGCCTAAATGATCGCTTAGCGGAATTTCGGCCAAACCGGGTTTCCAACGGTACAAGACAGAATCTGTGTCGTAGTACAACACCTGCTGTTGTACTCTTTCTAGCGATTCGTATAGTTTTAAACGCGTTAACGCCGTGGTAAACGCTGCGATGAAAATGTTTCCGGTCATACCTTTGAGAGGATCCTTTGAATCTCGCCGATGTATGACTTCCACAATTTCAGGCGATAAAATTCTTACTTCTTGTACGTGCACTAACGGGTCGTCCAATATGTCCAGCAGTCCGCAGGCTTCGGTCATTTGGCAGGTTTGCGACTTGTTGGTCTGCTGTCGGAATTTTCCCCAAAACGAATCTTACATCAGTTTGGCGACTGCTTTACTCCCTGGGTTTCTCGTAATCTTGGCGGCGTCTAAACGAATTCCCTCTTTTCTCACGCATTCACTCACATATCGCATGCGATCTGTTTCTTTTCGACACCAGGGAGGGTAACCAGCGCTCTCTTGTTTTATTTTGAGCCAAGTGTCGACGTACGGCGCAAACAATCCTTCTTGAGATTCTTTAAAGTGCCACACTTCGTGAATGCGAAGCACGCGATACCCCAGAGACACAGCTTTTTCAAGTTCTGACGAACACCAAGTACCTCGCAAGGTGCGTTCAGCGTCCGTGTGAGCGCACCCGTAAGATTTTTCCAGCAGCGGTTTACCACTTTCTTCTTCAACGCACTTGGTGCATAAGGGAAACGTCAGCTTGTACGAACCAGAGCCCATCTTGTGTCTGTACGGTAACAAGGGGTAAATCAACTGAGCGGGGGGTAACACGTCCACTTTCAATAGACCAAAATAGGCTGAGGAATCTTGATTTTCGGGCTCGTACAAGATGACGGGGTGCCCTACAGGGTACACACCATTCTCGTTTACCCACGGGTATTCGCTTGTCACGTCGACGTAACGTATCTGTTCATCGCCTGTGACCCGATGATAGAGCGAAACGGCACCAGTACGCCCACCAAAAAATGCCACGTGCAGTTCTTACGGTTCCACCAGATGCAAATCTGCAACAAAGTCACTGCACTCCCCAACTTGCTTTTTCAGATCGGAAAACTCCCATTTCCACATTTCCACGACAGTATACCCGGCGTCACGAAACGCTTTGAGTTTTTGAACCGTCTGACGCCTTAACCCTTCCACGTTTAAATCCATGGTACAGTGAGTGACTTGTTTTCTATCGGGAAAGCAGGTACGGCATCTGTGGCACAAACACCCTTGAAACTCGAAACAGGTGCGCGATTCTTGGTGATATCCGTCCACGTGATAGGTGTGACCAGCCAAACGTAAGCCCACTTCACCGCCATTTCTTGCGTGACGTATGCGAATTCCACGCCGCCTCTCTTCCCACAACAACCACTCTAAAGATTTCAAAGAATGCGGTGGACGAGCCCCATGCCAACCACTACACGGTTCTAAGGCGATGCTATCTTCCTCCATGACTCGTTTGCACCAGTAGCGATTGCACGCTTGGGCGATGGTGACACATTTTTCGAGCGGGTCAAAGCCAGCGACCGCTCGAAATTCGGCCACAAATTTTTGACATCCGGCTTTCAATAATTTAACATCCGAACCGCAATATTCGATCAACTCACGTTTTAGATCGTACACGGCAGGCGGTTGACAACGGGCAGATTCTTCTCTGTACCACTCCTCAAACTCGATCATTTTTTTCTCTGACATGGACGCTGGTCGAAATAAATGCGATCCGGTAAGGCACCCACATATTCCGCATTGTCGGGAGTGTGAAAAGCGTGTGGGAAAAACCCTTTCTTCAGTTCTTCGATTCCAAACGTGCTGGAAAATTGGGTGAGCGAAGATGGAATGAAACAGAAGGAATCTTTGAATTGCACTCTTCCATATAATAGAGACAACTGTTTCGTTCCGTTAGGGATCATGAATTCAAATCTCCGGTCTTCTTTTAAGAGTTGTGCTTGTAAAAAAACACTATCGTATCCTTTGAGGTTGTGAAATATGCATGTGACGTCACGGCTCTCTTCTTTAGGAATGGGGTGAGTGTCGGTGCCGTAGATTGGGGTGTCTAAAAACTACAAAAATTCCCCAGTGCATTCTGGACCGTAAAAGGTGTGGCACTCGTCCGAATCCCCCTTTTCGGCGCGCACCAAGATGGGGACATGGGTAACGTCAGACTCGATCATCGCTTCAAAATGGGCGTAGACAAAAATGGGTGGGTCTATGTAAGGGCTGACATCGGGATTTTGTCGTTTCTCCTTTTTGTACAGGTCTTCGGGTTTTTTCACGGGCTCGTCTTCCTCTTCTTCCACACGTTGGATGTAACACTGATGCGATGTCAAATCTACATCTTCCCTGCATGCGCGACATCGCCCGGTATAACATTCATGCGGGTCGTCAGAAGGCGTGTATTCTTTGCAACACAGCTCGCAACGCACCCAGGTAGCGCAAATACCTTCCGTAAGATGGTAGGCCATACATCTCTCATCGTAAAAATGGCGATGTGGAAACGTGGGATTTCGTCCTGTGTGAGTTAGGTCAGGCAATTTTTTGCTTCTAAAGGTGCTCTCACGGACCTACCTTACCCTGCAGGAGTTCTTTTATTTCCTTACACAGGCTGAGTATATAATGGCATATCAATAAATTGCGTCTAAGTTTTCACAATACTGCCTAGGGGGCATGATACTGAGACAAACGTCTCTACAATATAACTGATGAAGTTTTTGTTTGCTTTTTAATTTTTCGCCGTAGACTAAATCCCAATTTCAAAATTTTCAATGTAGTCTGTTTGAAACAGCTTCCTGGAGTTTGGACAAGCAAAGATATTGTTTAGGTATAGGGTATTTCTCAAATGAAGGAAACGATAACGGAAATAAATAATTCTCATACTAGCTTGATGATGTTCGTCTGTATGGCACTTTTGTGGTGCGCGTAGTACCGATAAGATAGGTACTTTAAACAAGCGAATTCTTAGAGTTATCTTGCAGGATTATAATTCTCCCTATGACTCTCTACTGAGCAAAGTTAACTCCAAATCTCTGTATAAAAGACGCCTTCAGACTTTCTTAATTATATTGTACAAGAGCTTGTTTTTTAACTGCCATCCAGGCTATCTAAGGAATATGTTTAGTTTCCGGTCAGTATCCTATAATCTACGCGGAAATTATAATTTGTCTCTACCGTCTACAAAAACTACTACTTATGGTCTTCACTCCTTTTCATATATGGCTTCAAAACTAAGGAACTCTCTTCCCGACTCTTTTAAGACGTCTGACTTTTCTGATTTCAAGCGGAAGATTCTACAGTATGACTCTTTCTCATAGTTAAATTTTAGACTGTTACAATTTTACATTTTACATTTTACATTTTAGTAGTATTTAGAATTATAATTGTAACTCGAAGATGCTAGCTTATCCTTTAGCTATTCCAAATCGAGATTAAATAAAGTATATGTAGGTATGTATGTATGGCTTAGTTCTCTTGAAAGTTGAAGACTTTAGCGTAAATGAAGGAAAATATTACTGGTGGTTTTCCTCATTGATCAAAAACATGTGAAGGTGTTTCAATGTAAAAATCACAATAATCGAGACGTTTTTCCTTGTGTTCCGCATTCTTAGAGATACCTTTGTTTCTTCCGTTCATGAAACGATTCGAATGAATACTCTGTTATTTTAAGACATGGAGATAGAACTGAAGTCAAACACTTTTGAACCACCTGCTGTTAAAAGCTACGATGATATGAAGTGCTACTCAGAGTTTTCGTACTCATTCCATTTCCTTTAGCTAACGCAATGAGTATTTTTACGAATCTAATGGTTTTAGAGACTCAAATAAAAACTGCAACAGATAAATCTTGAGCATAAAAAACCTTTAGATATAACTACATTATTTGAGTTTCTCTCCTCAAGTTACAAAAGTCTGAGTGTCTCTTATTCATTGCCATCCGAATAATTCATCAGTGTTTCTCTGCAAGCTTGATTTGAATTGCTGGTTAATAACAACCAGGTAAAATATTTCTTTCCCTCCAAAAGATAGTTTTTATTGCGTATTTCTGATTGTTTAATGATGAAATTGATCTGAATAAATATTGTAAAAATTCAAAACTTAGGAAACGTCGCGGAAAAGTTTCAACCAAAATACCCCAAGTAAAGTTCCCGCACACGATCGAGTTTGTGCCAACTCGTTTTGAAAGTTTCTAAATTTTTCAGCGCTTTGTAAAACCGTGGTTACCTTCTTCATCATTTCTAATTAGTTACTCTTATTGACAGTAGCAAACTTTTTTCACTTAAATTTCCGGCCCTTGCTTTCCTGCAACTCCAGATTTGCAGGCTTCGGGGTTGCCAAAGTTACATTTTCATCTAACCCACACAAAAGAATGTCAAACTTAACTCACCATGGTTTGCAACTGTTAAGGTGTAGAACCAACCTCCAAACAAAAAAAGAAGAAATATGAAAGCGAGCATCGGGCAGCGAAGGCGGACCATCTTCAGAGTATTGTTAAAAAAAAAAAAAAAAAAAAAAAAAAACCTTTTTAACCCACTATTCAAAAATATTTTCAATAAAGTGAGTAAAATCTAGCAAAAATCAGTTGCCCATCTCTGGCACTGCTAAGTTCTTGAACAGCGAAGTTTTATTCTTACCGTCATTTATTATTAATCAAAATTAGGCGGGATAATAAGTTTCATAACCGTTTCATGTTTACTATCTTCTTCAAACATCATTTATGCATGAAGTGTGCCCATTACAAGCCCCTTGTTTTGTGGAATTTTAAAAGAGTAATTTCTCTGAAACGTTGATCAAAACGAAATGAAAGAACGACGGAAAAAAGAAAACAAAAAGAAGAAGAGAAAAATCCAGATACTAACTAGGGATGATTATTTCTAATGTTACTCATTAACTTCCCTTGGGGTACGTAGATTCTTAGCCATTGGAGCCAATTTTGACTAATGTAAGTCTTTTCTATCCTATGTCAAAACAATTCCACAATTGAAAAAAACTCCTTAAATAAAAACACATAAGCGACTACCGGGTTTGGTGTTTTCCCATTCAATGACTTGGCATTTGGGGGTAGAATGATTATTTCAACATTCAATAAAGAAAAAGTTCTGAAACATCACGCAATGTGAACTAGGTCCCAAAAATATTCTTTTTGGATCTTTTCCCAAGCTTTTTTTATCGCCAATAAAGATAATAAGTTACATTGATTTTTCAAGGCGAAAATAAGTCTGTTTAAACGACAGCGGTGCGTAACAGTGAAAAAAACAAATTACTGTCATGTCAGCCAAGCTTTTAGAATATTCATCACGATTATTATCATAATGAAGTGTACACAAACTCATTATTTTTATTAAGTTCTTACGCAAGTTTGCAAGTTTTGTGGACAAATAAACCATTGGCTAAGTGAAGAAAGAACAACCTTACATGCCAGAAGGCCATCAACTTAAGTTCACAAACGTTTCTTTTTTAAATTACTTCATCTCGAATCAGCGGGTGGATCACTATCAATTTCTGGGGATGGAAAACGATCGAAAAAAAAATTTTTAGAAGAGAAGAGTTTGACAGCTGTAAAATCCCGTTAACGCCACTAGTGTTATAAAATACGATCCCATTCCGACTGTATTATTTTTTCAGACAGTTTGAGGCACTTCTTGCAAATAATCAATGTAATCTCGAGACAATTTTCATCTTTCAACGCATGGCAAAACCAAAAGTAATAACATTTTAATCCAACATCAGATGTTATTAATGCAAACAATAAAAAACTAAGATTTAGCCCTTTTTTGCGACGCAATATCCCAAGTCTGATTCACGCTAGTGATAAGAGCTTGTGGAATAAACGTTAACGACATAAGAGGACTATTTTGTTGTTAAAATGTGTGGTGTAAACCCGTGGGCATAACGACGACACAATGAAACAAGCTCTATGAATAAACAGGCTAGCGCTGAGCTGTACATTATAACATCACTGATTAGCACACTTATTTGGTTCGCTAGTTTTGGAAATTCTCCTTCTGTTCTGGCTTCACCCGCTTGCGCTCAACAGCCGGCGGGGCTTCGCCACATGTTCTTCTTTTACTACCTGCCTGCTCGCTTATTCCGAAATTTCACTTTAATTGATTAACGAACAAATGCCAGACACAGCACAAATTGGCAGATACCGTGACAGCCTTGAATCAGCTCCATGCTCTATACTCTGTTGTAGTTCACCACTAAATTTTTTCCGATTCTTATTGGTTTAAATTGATCTTGTGACGCGATAGTGTTCATCCATGGAGAGACACGGTCAACCCATAGTGCCCGGCGGCGGAAAATACCCGGATGGATAGTACCCGTCCGCGGAAAATACCCGGATGGATAGTACTCATCCGTGAACAATTTTGAATACTTTGACGGCCGGGAATTTGGGGAAATCGGAAAAACAGTGACTTTTCAAGTCTGACATGTATAACGTATTATTTAGCTAATATACAGTTGCGAATTATGACATTTATGACAAGCTGTACGCATGAATAAATATTTGATTGATCTGCGTTTAGTGGGTTTTGACTGTTTTTCAAGTGTCGCGCAGAAGAAAATTTAGAGGTGAACAATAAAGACAAAAGAGTGTACTTCTCATGCGGTGTCTTTATTGATCTGAAAAAGGCATTTGATACGGTCAATCATGAAATATTACTCGATAAATTGAACTTTTACGGTTTCCGTGGATTGATAAATGACTGGTTTCAATCATATTTAAAAAATAGAACACAAACAATTCAGATTGGAGAGCATTTATCAACAAAACTTATCTCCCCCTGTGGTGTCCCCCAGGGATCAGTCCTTGGACCTCTTCTATTTTTACTTTACATAAATGACATTCACCTTTGTTCTGATAAACTAAAATTTTATCTCTTTGCGGATGATACTAATATACTTTATGCTGATAAGAATCTTAAGGCGATCGAGCAAACGGTTAATGTAGAGTTGAATAACGTACATGACTGGTTAACTACAAATAGGTTGACATTGAATACAAAAAAAATCAAATTTCTTAATTTTTCGTCCTCATCAGAAAAAAATGCATTTTTCTCCACAAATAGGTATTTTAGATTGTGAAACAAACCGAAGAGTTAGTTTAGAGCAAAAAAGTTATATCAAATATCTAGGCGTTTTAATTGATCAAAATTTGTCATGGAAAAACCATGTTGACTCTGTCATCGTAAAAATAAGTAAAACAATAGGGATGATTGCAAAGCTGAGGTACTTCGTTCCCTCTACTATCCTTGTAGATATTTACAATTCATTAATTCTACCTTATATAACTTATGGACTCCTTGCCTGGGGCAATGCGTCAAATGCTTATTTAAACAAGATTTTAGTTCTTCAAAAGCGAGTTTTGCGCTTAATCTATTTCACCGATCGAAGAGAGCATGCCATCCCTTTATTTGCCAAAGCAATTCTGCCTGTTACGTTCCTATATTATGAAGCCGTAAGTAAACTTATGTTTGACGTGCACAACCAGAGGGCTCCCATTAATATTTTGAAACTATTTACTAAAACATCTCATATTCATACCTACAATACTCGATCATCCAAATCGCAGCTCTTTAGTACAAAGTACTCTAGACTTAACCTACAAAAAAAGGCTTTCTCGCGTGTTGGTGTCAAAATTTGGAATAAGATACCGAAAGAATTCAAAACGTTATCAAAACATTCCTTTAATAAACAAATTAAAACGTCTTTATTTCAGATACTAGATAATGAAGATTCTTATCTTGATGTTGAAAAGATCTCCTCTAAACTTAAGGACTGCATAATTAAAACAAATTGATCCGATTGCTTTCAGTACTAATGTATTTGCTTCTATACTTTATTGAACAACTATTGATGTATTTGCCAGCTATGCTTCTTTTTATAATTTAACAATATCTAATTATTTAGTTTTTAATTTTCTTTATATATTGTAAATAATGTTTGTTGATGATTGACCCGCCTCGAATAGCAAATTTGCTATCTGCGGGTCAACATAATCTAAATCATTTTGTAAGAAAAAGAAAAATAAAGTGTGTGTGTGTAAAGTAAAGTGTTTATCTCAGAACTATCGGTCTGATAGTTCCTCGACACAAACACTCTATTGTTTAAATAGAGCACGTCTTTCAACCGACAATAACGCGCATTGTATCCAGTTTCTATCATAATTACAAATATTACCCAAATTTTTTTGGCATATTTTTTCGGAAAACAGTAGGGGTCGTAGTTTTACGTTCCAATTCTTCTCGTTTTCCCGCATACTTTCATAGCTAGCACCCTATCCTCGGGTATTGATGGTATGCCCAACTTTGATTTTAAGCGTCCCTGTCTGAGAAAGTGTTCCAAGAGCCAAAAGTGGTGGTCCACCTGAAACTTGGCACAAAAGTCAGGTGTGATAAGATATTTCAAAAGCCATTTTGGCTCACTTCTCTGACCGTTTGTTCTGTAGTTTCAGAGGGGTCCCATTTGTGGCCTATCACGGAGCACCAAAAATTCATCCTGCTAAAGGGGTTAAAGTTAGGTCAGATTTGAGGTCAAAATCACTACCTAGAATTGTCATTTTTCAAAAAACCACAAAATTTACCTGCCTACTTGAATAAAATTCATACCAAATCCAGTATGTACTTTAGTGACCCATTTATCCAAATCAGTTGAGAAAAAATTGGCTTATTAAGGTTTGTTAAGTTTTTGGCACAAACTCTCCTTGCCCCTCTAAGGCCAAGCAAAATAGAATTTTTGAGCATAATTCCTGCTATGAAAAGACAAAAGCCTTGACATAAAGCCTTTATTTTGTATTTGGTGAGTGAAAATAAAATAATAAAGCCAAATCAATGTCATCGTCTAGAAATACCAGCTGGACTCATAGCTTGTAATTACTCTTATAAGGCCACTGACTAGCACTGTAAACTCCCAGTGGTTTACCAAAATAAAGGTAATTTTTTTTTCCTATAAAAACCTAGTACCCATCATAGAGTACAAATGATGATGTTCTGACCTAGAAGAGCTGGATGACAAAAAATTATTGTGGCTGTTTAAATGAAAAATTCCACACGAGACTGAGATGATGCCAATAGGGTCAGCCATTTTGGACGGAGAGTATTAGGACTGGGCCGAGTTTCCATTCCTCCCCCTATTCAAATGTAAATGTTTGTGTTCTTATGAAGTATTAAAAGTATAGCGATGAAAAGTTTCAGGAAAATTTTACGATGGCGCTTTGTTACTTTGGAGGGCTAAATGATTCGATATTCGACCACGATTTTGTTTTTCTTACCTTTGATATTCCCACCGCTGCAAAACGCGGTCCAGGCGTTTGGTGTTTTAACAACTCTCTTTTGAACGATAAGGATTTTTGCGCTACTATAGAGAAATTAATCGATGATCATGTACGTTTTTTATCTTGTTTTCCGTGTCTCCAAGATTGGTGGGAGTTTTTAAAACAGTCTATTAAAGAAGAAACGATCTCCTTTTCCCGTAAAAAGCGAAGACAACTGCAAAGAGACCAGGTAATTTTGACGAACAAATTGATCCGTCTTCGTCAACGTTTAGTTGACGGAGACAATTCCGTTATCCCTTTAATTTCTGACACCGAATGTCGTTTGAAAGCCCTTCGAACTAAACAAGTCGAAGGAATCATTATTCGTAGTAGAGCAGAATGGTTAGAGGAAGGCGAACGCCCCAGTCGGTATTTTTTTAATTTACAGAGAATTAAAGCTCAACGATCCCACATCTCTTCGGTTTATGATTCTACCGGTATCAAAGTCTCCTCCCAAGAAGAGATTGAAAAAGCTCATATCGATTTCTACACTCAGCTCTTTTCCGAAGAACCGATAGATGCTGCTCTTCAAGAAGATCTTTTATCCTCTCTATCACGGAAATTAACTTTTGATCAGGCGTCATCTTGTGAAGGCGAGATCACGCTTGACGAACTTACTCTCGCTATGAAAAATATGAATAGGAATAAATCGCCTGGCCCTGATGGCCTTTCGGTTTAATTCTACGCTAGATTTTGGGATCGTTTAGCTCCACATTTATGTCAAGTCTTAAATGCATGCTACCAAACCGGAGAGATGTGTGATTCCATGAAGATGAGCAACACACGCGTTATTTTTAAGAAAGGAGATCGTAAGAATCTGAAAAATTGGCGTCCGATTTCTCTCTTAAACGTTGACTATAAGTTATGCTCAAAAGTTCTATCTCTTCGACTCTCTAAAGTTCTGGAATATATCGTTGACCCTGATCAAACTTGTTCTGTGCCCGGACGCAAAATTACTTCAAACTTACATTTACTCAGGGACATCTTAGATTACATCGACCGCACGAATGAAACCGGCATTTTGCTCAGTTTAGATCAAGAGAAAGCCTTCGATCGCGTTAATCGCACCTTTCTGCAAAGCCTCTTACCCCGTTTTGGTTTTGGCCCGTCTTTTTGTTTTTGGATCAACACTTTATATAATGGGGCCAATATGCGTGTTATTGTTAATGAATGGCTAACCGATGCGATTCCTTTGTCTCGTGGGGTAAGACAGGGGGACTCCCTGTCTCCCCTGCTCTATGTTTTGTGCGTTGAAACTCTCGCATGCAAAATCCGAAATAATCCTGAAATCGAAGGTTTTCTCCTTCCGGGCGCACGTGGTCTCTGCTATAAAGTTGGAAATTATGCTGACGATACGACCTGTATAGTGAAATCTTATCGCTCTCTGCAAGTTTTATTCAACATGATTAATATTTACGAGCGTGGCTCTGGGGCACGCCTTAATATCACGAAAACAGAGGCCATGAGGTTGGGGGCGTGGCGTAAGCGCGACGACCAACCACTTGGCCTCAAATGGGTGACAAAAATTAAAATTCTAGGCGTTGTTTTCGGCCGCGATACTGAATTAGATAATTGGCAGCCAAAACTAGAGAAATTAGAAAAACATCTAAATTTATGGAAATCCCGCTCTCTTTCTCTTGTCGGCCGATCACTCATCGTTAACACCCTCGGAATTAGCAAGCTCCTATATCTCTCTACAGTTTTGTGTGTCCCAAAATGGGTAATTTCTAAGGTGAACGCTTTAATCTGGCCATTTGTCTGGGGTTGTCGAATTGAAACAGTGAGCCGAGCGACCTGCCACCAATCTCTTAACAGTGGCGGTCTCGGCATTTTGAATTTCCTGATCAAAGGTAAATCTCTTAAATTAGCCTCAGTAGTTTCTAATCTAGATAATCGCGAATCAAAATCCTTTTATTTGGCCAGATATTTTCTAGGCTCTAGGCTTGCCTCTTGTCGCTCAGAGTGGAGCTCTCTTCGAGATAACTCCACCCCGAGTACACAGATCTTGATGCCCTATTATGAGATTGTTCTCTCGGCGCTCACTACTCTACGTGGGATTCTCTTCCGCACGGAGTGGCGCGATTTTGAATTTTCTTCCAAGAAATGTTATCGAACTCTCTTGAAGGAAAACTCCACATCTCCAATTCTTCATCGCTTTTGGACTCCCTTCCTTCCGATTGACTTTAATCTTGACAAATTTTGGAATTCAGTGGGAGATGACTTTTCTGAAAATTATAAGAACGACATACTCTGGAAAATTGTACTTCGCGCTATTAAGGTCCGCGATTCTCTAAAGAATTGGGGATATATCGACTCAGATAAGTGCGCCTCCTGTTCCCGTAAAGAAACTATAGATCACTGTTTTCTCAATTGCCCCCGTGTGAAATCTGTATGGACCTACTTTTCCCCTATTATCTCCTCTATCCTTGGAACTAGCTTTCTCCCATCCTGTACCTATGTTTTCTTTTTTCGTTGGACCCCCGCTAGTCCAAAACAGAATCGTATTGCCCGCTTTATAATTAAGACGATTCTGTGCAGCATCTGGAAATTTCGAAATAAATCTACCTTCCACAATGGGAATGACCCCCCTGAGGGTATAATTCGATATGCCCTCAGCGAGACCAAAAACAGAATTGCGTGCGACTACTTCCGACTCTCGTTATCTAACTTTAGAAACGCTTGGGAGTCCCCATCAATCTGTACAATTGATGGGGACTCCCATAGAATACTTTTGTAAATGGATTACCTTAAGCTTTAGTTAACATTTTATTAAATTAACTTGGAATTATTTAAAACTTAGAATTAGCATTAAACAATCCTAGAGTTACATTAATATTAGTCTATGTTAGCCCTAGCCATACCAATATTATAGATTAAGCATATATTAATATTAGACCTAACTATTTTGGAATTATTTATAACCTTACATTAATATTAGTAATATTTAATAATTCGAATAAGCAAAGATTTGGTAAAACATTTGACAATGAAAAACTGCGATAAAATATTATAAAGCATGACACGACGTTTCGACGTTTCCAGAACGTCATTATCAAGTAAACTAAAATAATAAAATCGAGTATATATATAATGAAGCGGTGAATAAATTACAAAACGTTAAAAGTTAAACAAAGACTTTAGCCCTAATGGAATCGCTCTGGGTGTTTAAATTGGGCCTTATTGTTCTTATGTACAACATTTCATAAACAAGACAATCCTATTTCGTGCCGCATTTTTTAAGCATTCTAAACTGGCTCTCATTGAGTAAGTCAATGTTCCCATGGGCATCTCTCATGGGCATATACTCTGCCATTGGTCGCCACCTGAGAGATGCCCATGGGAACATTGACTTACTCAATGAGAGCCAGTTTAGAATGCTTAAAAAATGCAGCACGAAATGGGATTGTCTTGTTTATGAAATGTTGTACATAAGAACAATAAGGCCCAATTTAAACACCCAGAGCGATTCCATTAGGGCTAAACTCTTTGTTTAACTTTTAACGTTTTGTAATTTATTCACCGCTTCATTATATATATACTCGATTTTATTATTTTAGTTTACTTGATAATGACGTTCTGGAAACGTCGAAACGTCGTGTCATGCTTTATAATATTTTATCGCAGTTTTTCATTGTCTAATATTTAATACTCGTATATAATTAACAACTCTTGAACTTTGGAACTTTGGACTGTTTATTAATAATTAGTTGGGGCCGAGCCCACGTGCGTTAGCACTTTTATTTTGTAACTTATGTGGTTTGTTATGAATAAACCCTTTTCAAAACTTAAAAAATGATCAATGTGGTGCGGCGTCCTGGGATCTGCACGAAACAGGAATGACTCCTTTGTTGTCTTGCGATAATGCCATGACTACTTGGTTAAAACACAAGTACAAGGGTTCAGGTGAGTCTGGGGCGAGAGGAAGATCGGGTGATACCAAAGCTACAAGTACAGGCAATTAAAAATATACAAAAGGGCTCATACATGCGCATAGATGTAGCAAATGGCTTTTTTAGCGCCACTCTTGCAAAGAGAGGTCCTCAGAAAAATATTTCCTTCATTTTTTCCTATGAATAGGGTTTAGGGCACATGTTTTAATATAGTTTGATGGTTTTTTAATTTTCTTTTGTACGAGGGTTTCAAATTTCACGAACTCTCTGCCAAGGGAAGATTAACAAAAGCAAATACTCAGTCAACTGCAGTCATTGTGCGAGTTTTTTGACGTTGAAATATAGGTAGTGCTAATCGTAAGGCATCACGTCTGAGTCTCACGTTCGATATGGTGGGTCAGTCGACACAATAACAATCGCATCTCGAGGTGTTGCCTGGCATGTTTAATAGGCGCTGCAACCAAATCTATTTGTTATCTAGCTCTCCTAACTGTGTATTGCCTGTTTTCATTTGACGTCACGCGGTATCCATAATTAGGTGTCCGCCATTATGGAGCCCCTCGGCAGCGTAATCTGATGCTAGCCAGTTCACACGAGTCTCGCAATACTTTTCGATTTGATCATGAATACTTCACAGGAAAACTGCCATGAGGATCCGCATAGCCTTTGTAAAGATATACCAGTGCTTTCTGAGTACGTAAAAGGTTTAGAAACGCACGTTAAGAGGAGATATTTCCAAAAAATCTCACAAGTTGGAGTCGACCCTGCTAGTATCTCCAGCGATCAGTTCGATCCCGAATGCTTGCCATCTGTCGAGGCTACAGACTTGGTTAGCTACCTAGTTTGGGAAACTAGTTACTACACTAAGCAGCAGTTTAAATGCCACAAAAGCTTGGAGGCTTACAACCAGATGGTCAGCGGATTTGCTACAGACCAATGGCAGTGACTGCGGTGTGTTCAGTTGCGATTGCTTTTGCAATATACCTTGCATTTGGTGAAAATCCTGCTCATATGATATTTGATGTACCCAAAAGGCGGCCACATCTGGCAACATGCCTTAAACACAAAAAAAAACATTTCTTTGTTTCCACAATTCTAGGCAATATCAGAGTTTTGAAGACTCCCAATAATGTCCATCCAACCCCCACCCCTCTTACAGTGTATATATGAAAAATTCTAACTACTACCCCCACGCCCCTAGAATTTTCAGTCCCTTCCACGAGGTGAGGAAGGGATTTATGGATATTATTTTATGGAACCACACACATCATTTTCTTTGTAAAAGTCTGATGCACACTAGTGGCATAGCAACATAGCATACCCCTCTGCTGTTTTTTCCTTGTGCCAGTCAGAAAGTAAATGTCTAGTGCGCATCAGACACTTTATCTGATCAGAGCTAAATGCAAGCATTTCAGAAAAGATTTTCACAGTGTTACCGAAAATTAAAATTATACTGTTTTTCATAATCCACCTCAGTTGAGCACTGACTCAATCACCAACTGATAATCTTTTCTGAAATAGCTGTATGTCACAAATGCTGATATTTAGATATTGTCACAGCCAGTCAACCTGTTGGGGTTACCATTTCAGAATTGAAGTAATGTGCAGTTTGAATAAGGGACAATTAGGTATTGGCAATCCCTAAATATGATAACCAAACCACTTCTTAATGGTAGCTTCTGCAGTTAGGTTTATTCATTAGCTATATTTTATTAGGGAACGGTATGCTTTTCATTCCACTAGCTTATTCGTGTTTTTCTCGTTGCTATGTTCCCACCGATAACGTAGCTCCATTTTCTGCCTTTAAAAGCACACACAACCCACAATTCCTGTATTCGCTTTGACGAAGGGCTAACGCTCGAAACGTCAGCTTTTGTAATCGTTACGGTGGCCAATTTACCATTTCAACTTGTTGATATATCCAATTTATTTCGTTACCCCCAACGACGCAGCCCCAAGTAGTTTCTTTAGAAACTATCAGCCTTTATACGGTACAATAAAACTGCTAATTAAAATTTGATGATCTATATTTAATTTTTTCATTTATATGCATATGTACAAGCAAAAACATTCATTCATAGGGATTTACTCTTGTAGGCAGAAATGCAAGAAATGGCATTTGCTTCTCTGAACATGCTCGGAACTTGAAATATTGAAAAAATTTTAATTTTTCACAAACATTTCAGGATGATCAAATATTCTGAGATATATGTTTTCTCCATGCACCAAAGGCCATAAAAGGCTGCAATGTTTGCAGCAACAATATCAAAACAAAGTCATCAGAATGCCTTTACAAAAATAATGACTGAGGTATTGATACCTCATTGGGCTAAATGCAAGTATTTCAGAAAATATTTTCACAGTGTTACTGAAAATTAAAATTATACTGTTTTTCATAATCTCCCTCAGTTGAGCACTACTCGATCACCAACTGATAATCTTTTCTGAAATAGCTGTATGTCACAAATGCTGATATTTAGATATTACAAAAATAATGATTGAAGTATTGATACCTGAGCCTGGACTCTACAGAAAAATAAAACTGCATTCCTTTCTTTTTTAAAACATGTGAACTATTTGAAACAGTTTCACTAACATTTAATTTTTTTCTGTGAACAATGGCTTTACAAACCAAATGCAGTGAATTCACAGGGAAACAAGTAGTTTCTCAAGATGAAATATTTTTTTGGAAAAGTGCCGGATGAATAAATTATACAATGTTGATGTAATTACATTGGCAAATATTTATTACTTCCACATTTCCAATGATATAACAACTTGGTGAACCACTTTTTTCTCTGTGAAATGTAGCCAGCACTCTTGATCACCCCTCAAAATTCAATGTTATAAGGCAATTTCAAACATGGAAATTGCAAACAGAAAGAAACCATTCCAGCAATCAAAAGAGTGGCATAAATCCATCAGTTGATTTGCCAGTTAATGCAGACTATCTGAGAATCGAAGTATATCTCAATACAGCATTTTGGTTTAACTAATCGGCTAAACATCATATATCCCATTGTAACATTCAGTTTCTTTGGTGCATACTGCAGAGATTAGTAAAAAGTGGTAATAAATATGAACAGTAATGCCTAAATGGTATTTGATGTCGCTCGGACAGACACATTTTACCTGTTATCGTATCATTTCCACTGTCTAGCCATTTTGTAAATATTTCTTGGATGAACATTTTATAATCAGTTGGCTGAATACGCTCAAGATGTCTTTCGATTTGGTGGCGTCTAGGCTTATCTGTGAAATCCACGCGTTTCGGCGAGCTTCTGTTAGATGTTTGTAACTTTCACCGTTCTTCTAAACAACTATAGGTATACGGAACAGACTAATACCTTCCTTGTTTCCAGATTTTACTCCACAGCCAGGTATTATACAGAGAACCATCGCACTACAACTCACACCCATCTCTCTCTAAACGTCTCTGTTTACTTTTTGAGGGCCTCCACAATCCTGGAATGGCGGTTAACGACGGTTGTCAAGGACTGAGGTCACGTGGTGAAAACCAAGAGTTTCTTATTTACTGCCGACTGATTTCATTAGTCAGCTCTAGGGAAATCGAATGGATCACAAAAACACGAAACTACATCTACCAGACAAGTGTTAGTCGTGTTCAATTTTTATTACCGTATGTAACTTTACAATCTGACTAGGCATGAAAGCCTTCAGAACTCAAGTTGTCCAATCCGTTTTCTCTTGAAGGATTTTCGTCATTGTACGCGTTGTAATATTAGTAGTATTGGGGGCCTGTATGGCACATCCCGCGCTGCCTGGGTCCAAGTGCCTCGGTCGAGGTTAATATATTCATGTGGCGTAGGTGTACGAGGGGTTTGAATAGGGTTAAATATTCCGTAGGCGTATAAAGGGGGTTAGGGTTAGGGTTTGGCGTAGGTGTACGAGGGGTTATTAGGGTTAGGGTTAATATTCGTATAGGTTCGTGAGTAGGGTTTTTAAAACTTAACGGTACAAAAAAGTATAAAGATAACAAAAGAATCTAAGATGGCGGTGGGATTAACTATATTTATTTGTTCACTCTGCACGATATTTGAGATGTAAATAGGTAACATAAGCTAGAAAAGCTGTCATCATGTCTTTGTATAATTGCTGAAATGTAGAATGTTCTCCCACTTGTGCATCATAGGTTTCAATCTCGTCAATGTATTTAGTCACTTGTCTGCGTATTTCACAAAGATCTTGCGTGGTAGCTTTTTCTTTTACAATGGCAAATAATTCGTCTAGGATGGTTCGGGCCCATTGAGGGTTCTGTTCAATCTCTCCGTCCAAACAGTTGTTTTTCAGATGACATGGTGTATGAAATGAATGTTGAAATGTAGGAAGAGGTTATACATAACCGTAGAAAAATGTCACTCTGATTGACAAGTTGTCATCATGTCTCTGTACAATTGATGGAAAGTAGATTGTTCTCCCAGGTTGGAATCATAGGTTTATGGCGACTTCCGCGCGGTCTGGATCCGAGTGATTCGGCCGAGTGGGTTCTAATTAAATATTCATACGGCGTAGGTGCCGAAGAAGGGGTTTTATGGTTTATTCATGCGGCGTAGGTGCACTGGGGGCTTAGGGCTGTTGGGGTTTAGGGTTGTTGGGGTTAGGGTTGTTAAGTTTGTAACGGTTTATGCACTAGTGTGTATTACAAACTTAAAGACTCGCATAATTACTTGTTATATTCGTCTTCGCATCCATCTCACGCTAAGAATTCCATTCCTTTTTCTCAGTTTCTAAGACTTCGTCGTTTATGCAGTGATGACTCTGATCTCCACCACAAATCAGAGTCAATGTGCCAGTTTTTCCATAACGGTGGTTACCCTGTTTCTGTCGTTCAAGCGGGTTACCACCGCGCCCAACTTATTGATCGACATTCAGCACTAGAAACGTCGCATGAGGAAGATTCCGACCGCATTCCATTCACTCTCACGTTTCACCTCACAAACGCTCAGTTAAATCCATTATTCTTAAAAACTTTAAATTACTTCAAAACAATCCAGAGACAAGCACTATCTTTTCGCAGCCTCCACTCATTTCATTCAAACGCGACAAAAACATAGGCAATTTTTGGGTCAGAAGTTCTTTTCAGACTAATGACCAACCAGGCACTTTTAAATGCTCTCGTGAACGATGCAAAACGTGTCCTTTCATTCTCAACACTGATAAGATATCGGGACCTAAACGATCCATTAAGATCACCGATCGCTTCACGTGCACCTCCGCCAATGTAATGTATTGTATAACTTGCACTTATTGCAAAAAGATATACATCGGCGAAACAGGCAGAAGACTAGGTGACCGATTCCAAGAACACCCTTGAGACGTGGAAAGGAATGACAAGGACACATCAAAACCAGTCGCTGGACATTTTAATTTACCTAATCATTCTAAGCAACATATGGCAATCTGCGGTCTTTCCTTACACTTGGATAGCACGGAAAGCCGTAAAAATCTTGAACTAAAGCTCATCTTTCCAACCGGCAGTCTAAATCCCACAGGGATCAACGAACGTTTTTCATTTCACTAATTTTCTTGTTTTTCTCCTTGCCATGTTCCCACCAATAACGTAGCTCCATTCTTTTCCTTTAAAAGCACACACAACCCACAATTCCTCTATTTACTCCGACGAAGGGGTAACGCTCGAAACGTCAGCTTTTGTAATCGTTATGGTGGCCAATTTAACACTTCAACTTTGTTGATATATCCAAATGTTTTCGTTACCCCACCGACGCAGCCCCAAACAGCTTCTTTCAAAACTATCAGCCTTTGATAAACATTACGTATGCGAAAACTTTGTGTTGGAGTTAACCCATCCACCATCTTAGATTCTGTTGTGCTTTTTTTACCGTTATTTTTTAAAATGAGATGCAAAAAAAACCCTACACACGAACCTACGTGAAAACTTACCCTAACCACCCCAACAACCCTAGTCCCAACAACCCTAGCCCCAACAACCCTAACCCCAACAACCCTAAGCCTCTAGTGCACCTACGCCGCATGAATAAACTCTAAAACCCCCTCTTCGGCACCTACGCCGTATGAATATTTAATTAGAACCCACTCGGCCGAATCACTCGGATCCAGACCGCGCGGAAGTCGCCATAAACCTATGATTCCAACCTGGGAGAACAATCTACTTTCCATCAATTGTACAGAGACATGATGACAGCTTGTCAATCAGAGCGACATTTTTCTACGTTTATGTATAACCTCTTCCTCCATTTCAACATGCATTGCATACACCATGTCATCTGAAAAACAACTGTTTGGACGAAGAGATTGAACAGAACCCTCAATGGGCCCGAACCATCCTAGACGAATTATTTGCCATTATAAAAGAAAAAGCAACCACGCAAGATCTTTGTGAAATACGCAGACAAGTGACTAAATACATTGACGAGATTGAAACCTATGATGCACAAGTGGGAGAACATTCTACATTTCATCGATTATACAAAGACATGATGACAGCTTTTCTAGCTTATGTTACCTATTTACATCTCAAATATCGTGCAGAGTGAACAAATAAACATAGTTAATCCCACCGCCATCTTAGATTCTTTTGTTATCTTTGTACTTTTTTGTACCGTTACTTTTTAAAAACCCTACTCACGAACCTATACGAAAATTAACCCAAACCCTAATAACCCCTCGTACACCTACGCCAAACCCTAACCCTAGCCCCCTATATACGCCTACGGAATATTTAACCCTATTCAAACCCCTCGTACACCTACGCCACATGAATATATTAACCTCGACCAAGGCACTCGGACCCAGGCCGCGCGGGATGTGCCATACAGGCCCCCAATACTACTAATATTGCAAATCCCGGCACTTGGCGTGCCTACATACCTTTGATTGGTTCTTCTACCCGCTCACTTATTCCAAAATTTCACTCTTAATTAATTAACGAACAAACGCCAGACACAATAAAGTATTTCTGTCGAGGAACTATTGGCTGGTAGTTGCCCCGCGAAAAACAGTCAAAACCCACTAAATGCAGGTCAATCACATATTTTTTCACGCTTACAGCCTGTCAAAAATTTTAATACCTCGCAACCGCACATTGGCTAAATAATACGTTAAACCTGTTAGAATTGAAAAGTTACTGTTTTTCCGATCTGCCAAACTTCGCGGCCGTCAAACTATTCAAAACTTTCCACGGATGACTACTACCAATCCAGGTATTTTCCGCGGACGAGCACTATCCATCCGGGTATTTTCCGCGAGCGGGCACTATGGGCTGATAGTGTCTCTCCATGGATGAACACTATCGCGTCACGTGATCGATTTAAACCAATAAGAACCGGACAAAATTTAGAGGTGAACTATAAGGGCTTATAGTGTCTCTCCACGGATGGATACTCTCGCGTTACGTGATCAATTTAAACCAATAAGAATCGGAGAAAATTTAGTGCTGAACTATAAACTCTGATAAAGCACGCCCTTTTAACCAATGATAGTGCTCGTCGTATCTAACCTGTATCACAATTATAAATATTACTCAAATTTTTCAGCATATTTTTCGGAAAACATAAGGGGTCGTATTTTTACTTTCCAGTTCCCCTCCTTTTCTTATATCTTCATAGCAGCCGGCTATCCTTGGGAATTTATGGTATGCCCAACTTTGATTAAACGCTTCCGATAAATGAGTCAGCCATAAACTATGAAAGCTTACTTTCATGGTAACTCACTTTCATGATCTGGAACTCCATAATCAGACCTGCATACTTTTTTTTTTTCCTTGATATAACACCAACATTACAAATATTACATTACAAATATTACATTACAAATATTACATTACAAATATTACATTACAAATATTACATTACAAATATTACATTACAAATATTACATTACAAATATTACATTACAAATATTACATTACAAATATTACATTACAAATATTACATTACAAATATTACATTACAAATATTACATTACAAATATTACATTACAAATATTACATTACAAATATTAGTTACAAATATTAGTTATATTGTCATTGGCTTAGGTTCTCACAGGGTAAAGTGTCTGTCTCGCACACGTGCAAGTCATATTCCTTTTCGACATTGTCATCACAAATGTATGTTTTTGTTCTAGACGCCCTCCCCCCCTCCCCCACCCTTTTTTTCTCACAGAGAAGGTTTGGTGGTAGGAAGGAAGGGATGAGTTGTAACTTAGCGAGGTGTCTCGAAATATAGGGTACCCCCTTCCTCCACCCCTCCCCCCATCCCCTTAAATCTGTCATTTTTTCAAGGTTTGTTTCTTCAGTAAATGGCTTGAACTCGGGGGTAACATGTGAAAGTATCATGTCATCGTCCGGGTGAGTGTAGTCTTGAGAAGGACTGTTGTCGATGGTGGCGCCTTACTTTTCCACAACCTGTGGGGATGTCATCTTGACCCTTGACTCTTCGTTTGTCCCTTTGCTATTATTCTTCTTTTCTCGTGTTTTTAAATCTAAAATGTCACGTTATTTGCCCGCAGTTGTAAGGAAATTTGAAATATTTCCATTACAAGATTATGAAGTTCACAAACGATATACTACAACTTCTTTTTTTATTAATAGCTTTGCACTAAGTTTCCAGTATTAACTATTAGCAACAGCTTTGAATGAAAGTTTTAACCTCACGTTTGTTTATTTAACAATATATTTCTTAATAGTAAATGTAAGTAATGTCCCCGGCCACCACAGACACTGCTGCTATTTCATAAAACCCTTTTGACACTTATCTTCTATTTCAACATCTTTCTAAGAAAATGTTTCTTTTCCAAATGTTACTAGCTCCCTGTAAGAGCCCGTGGTCTTTTTTGCAATTGCTTGATAGGTGGCTAAAACAGTTCAGTATTCAACGGAAAGGTTTTAGGTCAAACAGACACCTTTTTCGCCGATGGAAACGACATATTTCTGTTTATAACAAGTACTTCTACGAAATACATAGTATGTTTTTCTTAAATTCAGAACAGAGTGTCAAAGCGTATGATATAAATTATTATTACAGAGAGATAGGGAATATTATTCCGTTATTCAAAAAATTATGTATACCTCACACATTAAAAGAACTTTTTTTACGACACTAGCAATACTTTTAAACAACTGTCGTTAAATGAAGTACTTGTGAATACTTCCTACTTAATTCTGGTCCATAATTTACAATTTCACGCGCAAATTTACAAGCTGCCGTAGCAACTCATTGGGTTTTCCGGTTGTTATACCAATTTGCAAATGATTTCCTTCCTCAAAGGGCCCGGGAGGGATCTCAACTTTGACAAAATCGTGCGTGTCATTATCCCCTCATGCTAGTCTTCATCATGTGACAACACGTTTTCAATGTTAAGATTAGTGCTACGTTCGAAAAGCCATACCGATTCCAGACTGTTACATTGTAATAGGCGTCTTTACTGTTTGATCTTAAAATCTTCACTGATCTCACTGAAAATCGGTAAAAGAAGGTCACTGAAGATTCGTATCAAAGGATTGATTTGAAAGAACAGACAAAACTTAATCCTAGGCTTCCAGGAGATATAATCATCTGGAATTATTTCTCATCGTTTTAGGTTGTACAGTGTGATAATTGGTCTGTGCGATATTGTGACCTTTCCTTAAGACCCTGGTGAAAAAGTATAACGAGTGAGACTCGACTTCTGAAAAAAAATATTTCTTCATTATCTCAAGTTTTAGAACCCTATTTGTACTTTTCAACCATAAAAAAAGCACTGAGCTCAGTTAATGTAATAGATGACCGAAAGAAATGATGGCTAAAAGTAAACCAAATGAAAAATAAGATGCGTGACTTTTGGGTCTCACAGAAGGTTAAAAAGTTAAACAGTTACACTTTATTCGGCACTTTAACTGAGTGCTATCAGTCGATTAGAATGCCAAACACTGAAAGCTCAAAACTAAGTGCCATTATCATATTAGATAAACGTTTTTTTTTTTTTACTCCAGGAACGTAATAGTCACTTGACCATGACCAGCGTTGTTGTAACAACATTCATTGTCCTGGTTGTTTCCATCGTTGTAAGAACCTCCCCCACCACCACAGGTGTTAACACCATTATTTCCACTGCTTCCTCCAGTGTATCCTCCTCCTCCTCCTCCTCCTCCGCCTCCTCCTTCTAATCTTCCTCCATTAGCTCCACCACCTCCACCAAACCCACCATCGACATCGTTATACCAGGCTCTTCCACCCACCCCTCCCTGAATAAATCCCTTACCACCTTCTCCACCCCGTCCTTTGGTTCCATTAAAATTCTTTCCACTTCTTCCACTGGAGTAAAACCCGCCACCACCACCACCTGAAATACAATGAATATATTTTAAGATTTTCGTAAATAGAAGCGAAACTATATTTAAATGAGATGCTAACCCATTCGAATTTTGGAATTTTTTACTAGTATTGTAAAACGCTTCAGTAAACCCATATCAGTTCGGCCAAACCTTACATAATGCATTTTAATTGAGCCGCTATCCATGAGGTTTAATATTTGTATATAGCACCTGTAATACCTAGTTGTATAAACTGTTTTGTCTTACTTCCCCTGTCCAAGATACTATGAGTTGATTTACCGCGTTACCAAAATGCTAAATTGCAGAGTTAATGAACGGTGAGTTTCTTGTTCTGACACGAAAAAACAAAGGAAATTTTTTTCCTCTAGGATCTTTATCGTGATTGTTCAGCGTGCGCTCTTGCACCGCGTCCTATTTGAAACCAAATCCTATTTGGCGTTGAAACCAAATTTTCGAAGTGGTCATATGATAAGATGCTTGTTAATCAAGTTTGATCGGGCTGGACGGGAAAATATTTGGCTCTCGGTCACGAGGCACGGCACGTGCTACATTCGGTCCGTACGTCACGACCGCGAGCAAAATAATTTCTGTTCTCCCGCCAACATCGGTATCGCTACCTTGACTCGTCTTTACAGTAAATATGACCTCTACGAGGATCTCAGTTGGGTTAACCGTCAACCGTCAAATGGCAAAAATATTAACCGTCAACTGTCAAAATCGCAATATTTTGCCGTCAACCGTCAAATAAGCAAGCCAAAATTAGCCGTAAAATGTCTCAGATATCCTTAAATAAAAATCATACGGTTGCCTTAATTGGGATCAAGCTCCATTTTTTATGAATTTAATTTTTGATAATCCCAAAAATACATTTATGTAAGTCCTTTAACTTCTATTCGCAAGTAAAACTGGCTAGCGACAGAGCTGACTTCTGGTTTGGAAACACTTCCGGTGTCGTAAAACGTTGGTAAGTTATCAATAAAAGGTGTCATAAATGAACAGTTCTTTACAAACGCGTCATCAGGAAAATCTACAGCCAATTTCGCGTTTAGTTCTTTTTCTAAACGACATTCCAAAAAATGTTATGCTTACAGTTGTTGAAGTGATGGAGGCTTTGTCGAATATTGATCCAAGTAAGGCCGGTGGACCAGATGACATCCCCGGTTCACTCCTAAAACATACTGCTGCTGAAATTGCCCCTTCATTATACAGGCTCTTTAATATGTCGCTTTCTACTGGCTCTTTTCCAGAAAATTGGAAGCGCGCGAACATTGCACCCGTCTTTAAGAAGGGTGATCCTGCCCTAACGGAGAATTATACGCCAATTTCTCTTTTATGCATTGTCTCCAAAGTTATGGAACGATGCGTGTTTAATCACTGCTACCCTCATTTATTGTCTTTTCTTCACCAACTCCAGCATGGCTTCCAGCCAGGAAAATCCACAGAAACGCAACTACTTGAGGTGTATCACGATATTTTAGACAAACTAGCCAATGGCCATGAAGTGGACGTAATCCATTTTGACCTGTCAAAGGCATTTGATAAGGTTCCACACAGGCTACTCCTCTCGAAGCTTCAGCTCCGTGGTATATCCGGTCCAGTTTTGTTGTGGTTCTCAAGCTATCTTTCTGACAGATACCAACGAGTTGTTGTTGACGGCATATCCTCAGACTGGCTCCCAGTCACATCAGGAGTACCCCAGGGCTCCATCCTGGGTCCGCTTTTATTTCTGGTCTTCATTAATGACATGTCGTGCCCCATTACTTACGGAAGTAAACCTGGCTTCTTTGCGGACGATAGCAAGCTATATCACCCTATTGTTTCCAATGGATGTGTCTCCCTGCTGCAAGCTAACTTGGACAACTCCAAAACTTGGTGTGACGACAACGGTATGTCTTTCAGCACAAAAAAATGTAAAGTTCTACACATGTCAAAGAGAACCTCGCGCCAAAGAGAGAAGCATACATACCATTTAGACGGCCAGACCTTGGACTCGCCTCCTGACACCAAGGATTTAGGCGTGACTGTCACTACTCTACTATCATGGACGACGCACATCGAAGAGATATGAGTCAAGTGTAACAAAGTTCTTGGTCTTGTATAGCGTGTCTGCGGTAGAGACATTGTTAACGTATCAACTATAAAAATGATGTACACTGCGTTAGTTCGCCCAATCGTCGAGTACGTATCCTCTGTATGGTCTCCTTACACAGCAAAGCATCGTAGACTAATCGAAAATATACAACGACGGGCTACTAAATTCATACTTAACCACCCAGATTGGAAAACCAGCTACACTGCGAGACTGAGAACTCTTAGCCTACTGCCGCTTGAATTCAGAAGAGAAGTCCATGATCTTGTCATTTTATGCAAAATTAGGTCAGGTCTTATCAACGCTAGTTTTGACAATCTTCTGCTTCCTGCCAACCATATATACGCAACCCGACGTCATCATCCTGCAGACATCCGCCCTTTATTTACTCGTACTCAGCGGTATTTTAAAAACTCTTTCTTTCCTCGCACAATTAAATTATGGAACGATTTACCGAGCAACATTAAGCGAGCGAGCTCTTTACATAACTTTAAAGCCTTAGTGAAGCGGTTTTATAAAGAAAAGCTCACGCTTTATACTCCGCCCGGTTTGGAAACACTTCCGGTGTCGTAAATTGTTAGTCATTTATCAATAAAAGGTGTCATGAATTAACAGTTCTTTACAAATGCGTCATTATGAAAATTTACACCCAAATTCGTTTGTTTAGTTCGTTTGATAAACAACATTCCAAAAAATTAATCATCAACCGTCAATTGACTTAAAATTTAACCGTCCACCGTCAACATCACCTTCTTCCCCCCTATTGAGATCCTCCCAGACGACCCTCGATCACGAGCTCGAGCTTGCCGACCAAATTACGACACGTTATATTTTCTGAAACTACACGGCATTCTTAAAATCTCGAGAAACTGAGGAGGATAACGACACATTAATTTCTAAAAGCACGAAACCTTATCGGATACCAGTTGTCATCACTCAGAAACATCCAAACACCCCGGCTAAGCATTTACAGCGAGACCACTGCCTTATTTTAAACACCAGATAATCGACCTCATCGACAAGTCAGCAAAGCCCGAAATGCGAGTTTGCTATTTCCAAATTTTTATTTACGAACATTTGTAGCCCAACTAAAAGAAAGAACCGGTTTAGAGCGGCTGTACACTCAAGATCATTTAAAGAAGAACGATATTGATGTTTGAGTCGCCTCCGAAATACACCTTGAGCCAGATAAACCTGAATCTATTGTCAGCATACAGATCTAAAACATATTCAGACGGGACAGGAGCTGGTCAAGAGTGGTTTTGAGGGAAAAAGGCGGAATTGCTGTTTATGTGAGAAGTAACCTAGATGTTGTTGATTGTTTATAGATTAAAACTACATAGTTTAATTTTTAGACATGATCTTTTATAAATACGCAGGAAGTTCTACTTTCACCTAAGTATATTTTAGCGCACCGCACATGTTTTTTTTTTTTTTTTTTTATCTCGGGATATTCATATTTTATCCGAGATTTATTAAAGATTTATGTGACGCCGACGCATATTTCGAGTTATGGTGCACGCGAAAAGTTTGGAGACCACAAGAGAGGAGTTGCTCGAAGTGCAGCCGGGAGCGTTCGGAGTTATCAATACAACACTAAAAATAATACCGACCGTTCAGAGAACCAAGAGGAAATTTCCTAAATTTACGAGTCCCGTGTGATAGATTTACCTCCTTGAATTGTTGGTTACTAGAATTGACGATTAGAAATTACGTCGCATTGTGTTGAAAATCTTAAAAATTGTACGATTTCAAAGGAAAATCATCTATTGAACAACACTTTTGGGACATACATGCAGCAGCTCTTCAGAATAACATTCACCCCAACGTCGCGAGGCCTCGGTCGAAGTAAAAAAGCTCAGTTTTGTTTTCAGCCACATTCACGCATCGCGTTTGGCATATAAAGTATCGTCGACTCCAGAACTAATTCCGTCGCTTTGAAGAGTTACATGATGCTCAATGTTCTTAGAAACGATTATCATGTTAGCATATCTTCTTTTCAAATAGAGCTCCAAAAGGTTAGAGGGAAAACAGTCGTGAAAGTTTTGAAACTTCGCGGGTAAACTCGATGGGAGATTTTCGCCAACTATGAAGTCAGTCTGAGCCATCTCTATCAGCCATCCATTAAATTATAAGCCACTTAGAGCACACGTTATAATATGATTATGATGTAACATTAAATGAACAGCTGAGATGTAAGGAATCATCACGATATACCCTTACCTGACCATCCATCATCAGCAGTGTGTGCACCATGTCCATTGCTACCCCCTGACCATGATTTGTATCCAGGATTCCCTGTTGTGTTTGTGCTGGCGTCACATCCTTCATGTCTTGACCGAGCTCTATCTACCCCTCCTCCGCCTCCAGCTATTATCAAAGGTGTGTTGGCTCCTCTCACCACGAACGTTCCTCCACCACCTCCAGAAGAGCCATAGCGCTTGTTTATTCCTCCTTCTTGACCAACAAGTATCTGAATGACTTCACCCTTGTTTAGGCGGAACGTTCCTATCATTCTTGCTCCTCTTCCTCGGTACTGAGTACTGTTAGTGTGTATATCGTACCCTCCTGCAGCTGCTATTGCTTTTATTCTGTAGTCACCAGTGTACGGCACAGTCCAATGTTGAACTCCGCTGGACAGTGTGACTTGCCCGTCATGATCCTGTCCTGTGTAGTGACTGCCCAGCGTTGTTGGACCAATTCTTCCACTGGTGTTGAGGTTTGTAAAAGCGGCCTTGAAAGCTGAAAGGGAAGAGTTAAGTTATCTACATCGTTATAACCATAATTGTTTTAGCTTTTTACTTTCATTAAAGGTAAACTTACATCTACAAAAAAGACATGGAACAGTTAAAATCTTGTAGATTGATACTTAAAACTACTCGCCGTTATTGCAGTTATTAAGTTATTTAATATTCAAGTTATTTTTTTTGATCATTTATTCAATTCTTTGTCTCTCAATGGACGTGTACCGGCTCGTCACGAAATATTTTTCCCGAAAAATTATCAAGCATCGCATCTGATTGTGGTTGAAATGTTATGTTGGTCTTGTTTGTTAAAATAGATCGCTTTTGAAATAGGCCTTCAACTAAAACTCTCCGTTCTTTTCCTCATTTCAGTCCAAAGGTTACGGAAGTCTTTATACCTCTTTGAACTTTCCCTTCTTAAGTTTGAATTATAGATAAACCCATCCTCTTAAAAAGCCACTCTTGGATTTTTAACTGATAGCTTCTGTAAATCGGGAAAGCGAGATTTATCAATGCTGCTGGGCTAGTTTAAGCCCTCTCTCCCCTTCCTTTTGGGCTTTTCCATGCGCTATTGCATTAATTCACATTTTCCGTTTCAGTGCTGACAAGTAACTGTTGATATCCAGCCATTCTGCATGAAAAAAGTCGAGAGTGAGCAAATCGTAAAATTTTGATTTAGCGTCCGGGGCTATTGAACCAGGGGATTTAATTCTTGGTTTTCACGTGATGTCATCAAATTTAGAAAAAAAGAATTATCGATCCCTGTGAGATTTTAGTTTAGTAAGTTAATAGAACAGTTGAATTCTTATCTTTTGACAAATTTTCAGTTTGATCGGGTCTTTCTTCTTGTGGTAAAGCAAGGTTGAATTTCTAAGCTATTGCTTGACACGATATTAACATACTGGTAAGTAGGTTGAAGAAAAAAAGACAAAGAGAAATGGATAGATAGATAGATAGATAGATAGATAGATAGATAGACAGATAGATATGTTTAATCAACTCTTTTTTAGGCAGAGCTGAATTACAGTGCAGTATGTACACAATATAACAATGATATAAATACCACTGATAATATTTGAGCAATTTCTCATGTGTGAATAATTTAAATATACGTTATTGACCAAGCGCGAGGTCAAAACGGCTGGATATTGGCCGAGTTCTTTCTTTGCATTTTTATGGACCGAGACGATGTCGAAGTGCATAAAATTGTGAAAAAAGAACAAGGCTAATATCCAGCCATCTTGACCGGACAAGGTTGGTTAATAAAGGATTTATTATATTGCAAAAGATTTCGCTTTATTACGAGTTAAGAATGACCTTTTTCCCTCGAGAGCTGGGAAAGAAAGCCAACAGTGTTTGTTGCACAACAAACTCACGAGAGCCGTTTCTATTTTCTTTCTTTTGACTATCTTCTGCCGCTTTTTGCCTTTCCGTCGCCGAAATTTTCCAAGAGTTACGAAAGTAGTTCTTATTCTATTTTTTTCTTTTTTTTTTATGCGCGGGATCAATGCGGGCAATCCTGAGGGGGCAAGATGGGCCCATCTTGCCTGCTCGAGTAGCCAATCAGAACGCAGGATTTGCTTCATCTTGCCCACGGGCGCTGTGTGTGATGTGATGAATAACCCTTAAAGTGCCCCTGAGATCAAAATTTTCGTACATAATTTTTTTTCCATTTTCGTGTTTAGTGTGTCTCCTTCACCTACTCTGCCAAATATCAGTTTAGACCGAGCACCACAAATATCTAATTTGGGGCCGTTAAATTCACGAGTTCGCGTCCGCCATTATTTGATCACGTTCCGGATGTTGATCACAGGACTCAGAGGAAGTGACGTCAAAGGCTCAACGCGAAAATTTCACATGGCAAAATGTCAAGCAAACATAACAGAGTGCTTTACTCTATTCTTACGAAAACTAAACAAAAATGACTGGGCATCGATGCGTAATACAAAGCTGAAGTAATCGTACAGACCACGCTGTAGGTATTTCTCTGCATCGGAGCCTTGCAAATAGATCAGAGCGGGAAAAACGGATGCGATTTGTGCGACCTCGTCGAGTAAACTTCAATCCTACAGAAATATTTGTGATCTACTCCGAACACTTCTCGGAGGACTGTTTCGAGAGATCTGTGTACTTTGAAGGATCTAGGCGAAGAATTATGGCGGGTTCAATGCCTTTCGTTCAAGAAGAGAAGGGACGAGAAAAACCGTCCTCAGTGCGATCTCGACGTCGGAAAGCGAAGTCTACGAACCTCCACGGATTTTGTCACCTTTACATATGACCTGATCAATATCCACCTTTAACAACACTCAGGCAGAATACCTTACACTAAGGAAAGTACTCGGTGAACATTGAATGATAAAATAGCCCAATTGAGGATTGAAATTTCTGACCTCAAAGAGCTCACTTTTATACAAAAGAGATGAAAAATATCATTGTGTGCTCTGATTCTAAAAAAAGCTGGCTTTAATATCAGCGAAAGCAGAACAAACAGCATAAGACACAGAGCGTAAAACCACTTTAAAATGTAGGCTTGCAGCCAAGCAACCGAGAAAATTAAAATTTCTGTAAAAACTTGTCAAACTATCAACCATCTGACAGCCAAGTCAGCGTGCTATCAAAGGGTCTCAAATTCATCACAACGCCCGCGACAAACGAATTAAAATCAGGTCAACTTTTGCGAGATTTATTCGCAAGACGAATGTGCCTCCATTACACCTTTCACGGACAAAACAAAGAACTACTTCTATTTCATATCAAACTGAATGCCACCGGTTCAGTCTTCCATCGCCCTTCAGAGCTACTTGGAAAATTATCATAACGCTACTTGCGGACTGCATCTAAGCCAAAATATACTTTGTAACGCAATGAGGTCAGGGTTCTAAAAGAGTTGAAACAGACTTTGCTTCAAACCTCACCGATTAAGCATCACAACAATAGTCATCATGAATAAGACAGAAAAAACAACAGAGGCCAAAGTGCAACTCAACAAGAGAGTTCACTTCAGGAAAGGGTTAATGAGATCACTGACCAAATGCATCGGGGAAGACACATTGATGGCTTAGAAATGGCTTTCACAAACTCCCAATATCCGCCTTCGGATACACAATTAGCCATTGCCGAAAACTATTTTACTAATCACCCGATCATTTCTTACAAAAAAGGAAAATCTCTTACGACAAGCAAAAATACAGTTTGAAGGCGATAAAGTGATGTGACCACAAAAGCCATATGGGGAGTTCGCGCCGTTCTGTGTTTATCTTTATTCGCATGGCAAAAATTTATCGTTTGTTGGCGCAAAACTATCCACAGAAGCTTCAGATGATTTCTGGGACAATTCATCGTCTGAAAAAGTCGACATTTCCCGACTGACAACGAAACAGTTCTCAAAAAAGTAATATGTGTGATTCTCTGTGCAGCGAAGCAAAGAGAGTTGTGACAAAGCAAAGCATCAGTTTGTTGAGCCTTTGACGTCATGATGACGTTTTTGCGGGCTCGGCTGGAACATGTTTTCAGCAATGGCGGACGATTTTCGGACGACTTTGAAGCGGTAAAAATTGGTCATCGAAGGTTTGTTTTGATTCTTCAATGGCAAAAAGGGTCTTAACTTGACCCAATTCAACATTGTGTAAACAATTTAGGCCAAAATAAAATGGTCAATTTTCATCTCAGGGGCACTTGAATGAGTCATATTTCAACGGCATGCACTACAACTTCATTACATTCAAAAAGTTATCATAAATAAACCCTCAAGGGTTACCCCTTATGGGGAAAAATTCATTGGTAAAGAAAGCGGGGAATCTATCTATCCTAACTCTGGGTCTGTAGATCTCTACATGGAGGCAATCCCCTGAGCGAAGATTGTACCCGACAAAATTTGCGTTGCACAGAAAACATTACGGAACTTAAGCACCGGTCATTTTAGAGGCAACGGCATCTTTAGCGACCGAAAGAGCCTGGGAAGAGAACAACGTCGTTCCCGCCAAAATATAAACGTTAAGCAGCTAGACGAGGATTGCGGCGGCGACGTGGGTAGCAAACTCTGTTCGCTTTGAAGATAAGCTGTATGAGAGCATGTCATCCCTCAGTGAGATGAGAAACCTGCTTCTTTTTTTGTGCGATAGTAAAATTATCAGTGTCGAAGAATTTTTGACCTTTTACGAAAGTTACAGTTCCAAGAATCCAGAATTCCCTTACAGCTCCTACCCTAAGTTTGATTTCGACCAGATGGATGAATCAGAGTGTTTAGCGGAGTTCAGAGTGCGAAAACTGGACATAACGTTATTGGCAAATGTCCTTCAAATACCAGACACTATCCGCTGTCCACAAAGAACAACGTGTGACCGAACTGAAGGGTTTTGTATGCTTCTGAAGCGCTTCTCGTATCCATGTCGCTATTCCGACATGATTCATCGTTTGGGGTAAAGTCCAAGGTAGCTAAAAGTACGTTGTATTGGTAGAAAACGTCTAAACACGTGAAAATTGCATGGAAAATTGACTCACTGTACCATTTTGTTCCTTGTGGAATATTTTTCATTGAGGTAGAAATATTTCATAAAAGCTACGTTGTTTTTCATGGAAAATGGCATTTTATCTCAGGAAGTCTACTCCATACTGGTTAGTGAAAAGTAAACACGTAATTGTAGAGAGAAAAGAAACGGATATTTAAGACGCCAGTCGAAGTAGAAAGTAAGTATAACTTGGTGATGTTTTCAACCTTTGCAAAAAGAGGAACCAGAGGGCAAAAACAAGATAATCAATCAAATATGATTTATGCAAATGATTTCGCTAGTTTTACCTGAGTCAGGAAACCTAGCCCTTACCAACAACTCACTCTCGTGCTAAATTCGTGTTTGGCCTTTAGCTGACGATACGTGCGTTGTGAGTGGTACACAAAAACATGCACATTTTGACTTGAAAATGGTAGAAAAAAATTTCCTGACGACCTTTCTAATCCCAACAGATCATAGCGAAAAAGGTCTCACAGAGGACATGAACTGTTACACTGAGTAGATGAGCTCACAATTCTTGTGCATGTCATTCTTACCTAGTTCTTTACCCGAAATTCAAAATGGAATCGCTGATTAACTCCTATATAGCAATAAATTATCCCTCAGTCGAGAAAACGAAATAAAGTAAGCACGGGACTGCGTCAACACTAGTTAAACTGTCCCTTTCTTTCAATTATTCTTCCACCTCGAAGGCGCGCAATTACGGGAGCACTAGTTCAACTGCCCTCTCTTTTAATCATTCTTCGACTTCGGGAGCGCGGGAATACGGGAGCACTAGTTTAACGGCCCTATCATTTCGTCATTCTTCGACTTCGAGAAAGCTGGAATGCAGAAACAATGGTTACACGTCCTTTCTTTTAATATCATTTTTTGATATCGGGACTGTTGGAGCAATCCATTCATACCGGCCAAAAGTGGCCGGGTATTCTGAAGTTGTTCCCATCAACATCTCAAGCAATACTTGATTCAATGTTTTTTCTCATGTAGCCATAAATAAACCAACACAATTTGTCTTCCACGACTCGTAAATCGTTTGACGACAGGAAGTAGTACTCTAGACACGAAACGCGTAATGAAATGAACGCTGCAATCGATGCAAAGCATGATTAATGACACGTTAGCAGCTGACTGATCCCTCTACATTACTATACACAGCTTTCTTATGAAAATCGTTGATGTTCCTATACGCTCGTCAAATTTAGGCAAATATAACAAACTGATTTTGATGCTTGGAACAATTTAAGTGGACAGATTTCGTCGTTACCTGTGCATTTTTTGCCATCGTCATTAAACCCAGCCTTGCAGCTGCAGTTAAAGGAACCTTCGGTATTGTTGCACTCAGCATTGGTATCACAGTTGTGCGAGTCGGTGGTACACTCGTCTACATCTGTAGAAACAAATCCTTTCCGTTAATAATGCAATTAAAAAAAATTGGTATAAGCTTTTGCATGTATGTTCTGATTGGATGACCTGTGATACTCGACAGGACTAAAAGCTCACTGAAAGTGCAACGCGTGGAATGATGTCTGGGGAACAGTCATTTTCTATCGGATGGGGGAAGAGGAGTTTGGGAGGATCTCATGGTTCTCAGGGGAAATAGTTACAAAGAGTGATACATATATCTTGATAAACTTTTGGTTGTGTAGTATCGCTTAGTATAAGACACCACCGAGTAACAATCTGAGATCTGCTAAGGAAAGGATAGATCCATTTGACTAATTAAGACATTGCTCACACCCAGATGTTTAAGCTCAAGATGTAACTTACTATGATGAACTAGATCAAATCCTTTACTAAACTCTGCAAAATAAATATTCGGATATAATTCCCAAGACAATCAAGAAACATCAGTATTAAATGCACGAGACAAAATAATGCATGAATTGTTGATTTTCCACCAATAGAAAATTGTTTACAGTCAGGACTATTCCTCACCTGCTTAAGAGCAGCCGTTAGTAAATATCGCACGGAGGTGTGCAATATGAAAAAATAAAAAATCTCCAAACCTTGCCAGAATATAGGTCTGGATGAACTATTTCTAGAAAAAAAAACCTTTGAGTTGAATTGCATTTTTATTTTTCGCGAACGGTGGCAATATCGGTTTTGCGACTCTCACGTCACCTTCACGAGGTTTAGACAACCATCATTTGAACGTCGCTTGAAAACAAACAAAACAGTAAATGTGACCAAATATTTTCCTAATGAAAAGAACACGTATTTACAAACAGTCTGAAGTGTTCTTTGTTCGATGCCGTTACAATCAAAACTTTTTGGGAGTTTTAGGTTTTTCCCGATTTCGCTCATTTTGGCGGACAAGAAAATGAAAAAATTGAGAGGGTTAAATCGCACCTTGGTGCATGGCATGGGGTTATATCAAGTTAATCCAGCTAAAGAACAAAGTTTCTTCTTCAAATAACTCAAATACATTTTTTTGGGTCACTCAAACTACGAAATTTGAGGACCCCAAGCAAAAGTGACTCAGAGGTCAAAACGCACCAATCCTTGTCACGCAATTGGAGGTGAAAAATCCACAATGCGCACGTGGAAAAGATAACAGACCACTTTGGGAGCGAAATATCGTTACCAAACTGAATAAAAAGTTAACTTTGTTCAACATTTGTCGTTTCTGCTGCTCAGCCTAACTGAGATTTAAAACTTTAGCGGTTATTTTCGAAACAAAATAAGCCAAAATGTAACAGGGTCTAGTTCGAAGCGGCCGAGGACGGATACAAACCGTAAAATAAATGTTTGCCATATTTACACTTTGATTTGAGTATTATTTATAAATTTGTACCTACCGTGCATCAGCGCCAAATGTTGTTTGTGTATTCGCTGCCGTGAACTGTCCTCCGCTGTCTCGAGATGTCCAGTAAGGATTGCGTGACAGGGAGATCTTTACCACAAACAGTGGCACTCTTCCTTTATATTCAGTTTTATTTTTTGGGAACGTTAAATTATGCTTGAACGTTTTTTGGGGGACTCACGTATGAAAATGCTTGTAATAACTAAAAGCATGTCTTTATCCGCTGTCGTCACCGCGGTCAACAACTTAGTTTTCTCATACTATTATTAATGAATAAGGGAAATATAAAAACTCGGGAATAGAAAACTGAAGCAAAATTACATGCACAAGGCCTTCAATAACCATCGTTAGGTAGCTTCTCGAGTTATCTTATTGTTTATACACTACATAACGTCAACAGAATTAATAAGAAATCGTGAAAAATATTGAGATGTTAACTGCCCTGGTGAGAAGTAAATGTGCCTCCGTTTTCAAAGTTGAATCAAGGCAGTCGTATAACTTCAGGTGACTCGACCTTTCTTCTGCATGTTTTATCGCCTCGCATAAAGCATTTGTCGGGTTACACCACTGCATCCACAAGGCCCTCCAACAAGTTCAGAGTCGCCACAGATTGCCATTACATATACACAACTGTGTAAAAGCGTACCGTGGTACAGATAATCGACGCAGAAGTACTCTGATTGTGTGTCACACGGGAAGAAGTTCATTTTATCTATGTATATCGTAAGAGCCAAAGTGATCGTATCAGTTATTGCGAGCTAAGCGCTTGATGTTTCGACAGGATTCCAAGACGCTTGTAAACAGGAATGAAAAAGAAGAGGGGGTAAACTCAGTGGAAATAAAATCCCCCACAAACATTCAAGTATAATTTTAAGGTTCCCAAACAAATAGTATTGAATATGAAGGAAGAGTGCTAGTGTTTAAGATATAGACGCGTGCCCTTTCCGCTTGTCACGCAATCCTTACAGAACATTTAGATCAGCGGAGGGTAGTCAACGGCTGCGGCTTTTGAAGCGAATACACAACTCAGGTTCCTGCACCAGTCAAGAAGTTAAAAAATTACAGACCCCTGATTAGATAAGCTTTGAAAGCTTATTTGATGAAACCTGTAAAATGTCAACAGATCAGTAGAATGAAAAAGAGGAGGGGGGCCAATAGAGGGAAAAACTCCCCCCTAAAGTATTCGTGCATATTCAACTTCCCAAACGAAAAAAAAAAATTAATTTAGAGGAAGAGTGCTAGTGTTTCTGGTAAAAGACACTTTCATTTGCAATATTGTGGCCCAGGACTTGTGTGTCTGTCTGTCACGCAATCCCCTTCTGAACATTTCGACACAGCGGAGAGCAGTTTACGCACAATCAATATTTGGCACTGATGCATGGTATGTACAAATTTATAAATAATACACAAATCAAAGTGTAAGTATGGAAAACACATTTATTTTACGGTTTGTATCCGTCCTTGGCCGCTTCGAACTGGACGATGTTACATTTTGGCTTGTTTTGTTTACATTACGTACATGCATACTTTATTACCACTCCCCCAAAGAGGATTTTCAGAGGCAACACAATTAAGGTAAAAATTAATTATAAAATTAAGCTAAACATTATATATTAAACTTAAAATAGAGCAATGACTTAAATAGCGGAAGTGCCAAGGTTACCTAAGAGGCGAGACCTAGGGTGGCGTTTAAACACATTAACCGATTCACAAAGTTGAAGATCGTTAGATAAGGAATTCTATAAAGTAACTGCTCTATACAAAATGGTCCTTTGGCCACTTGCTGTTCTAAAGCGAGGTATGTTAAGCATTTGATAACTTCGCGTTCTACGATTTGTGACGTCACACTAATGAATTGTGTAGATAAATATCCAGGAGCACATCCAGTTAAACACTTAAATGACATTACGGCGTCACGGTAGTAAAGATGCTCCTTCACTGGCAGCCAGCGTAGTTCCTTTGAAGTTGGGGACACGTTATCGTATTTCCTACTTCCACTTACTATGCGGCTGACAAAATTCTGGACTGTCTGTAACAATTTTAAAATTGTTTGAGAAGTATTACTCCAAACGCATGAGCAATAAAATAGTTTACCGAAAACATGTGTGGCTACAATTTTAATTCCGTTTCGTTATTTTCATTTCTGGTTGTTTCGTTACGTAATATCACGTGTCTTATTCCCGGTGCTTTTAGATTTTGAAGTCGCTTGTTACGTATGTTGTAGTCCTGGTATGGATCGCTGTATCCCAATCACGGTAAAACAGTTCTTTAACGGCACGTTCTTTAAAGGCACGTTTTTTTAATAAAATGGGCCGCAAAGGTAACAACAAGTGAGTTTATAATAATAATTAAGGACTGTTTGTCAAAAGATTGTCTAACTCTATTGATCTGAGCTAAACGTGACATGCACGAAGAAACTGTTTCTAGAATATGATTTCCGAAAGTTAAGTTTGGATCCATAATTTCACCGAGGTCTTTAGCGGTTGTTGCAGGTACAAGATCTTTCCCGAAAAGGGACAGATTAAAATCATCATTCAATTTTGCATTGTTTTGTTTGCTTCCAAAGAGCATTAGTTTCGTCTTGTCCGGGGTTCAAAACTAGCTGGTTATTAAAGCACCAGTTCCGTATTTTAAGCCGATCCTGATTTATTTTAAATCTGGCCCCTCCTCCTCGTAGAATGCAAAGGATAACAGAAGCTTGGTGTCATCAACATAGCATTGTGGGGAGCAGAACTGTGGGATTGACGGCAAGTCATTAACGTAAATGCTGAACTAAAGCGGGCCGAGTATGCTTCCTTGAGGTACGCCATTTCTTACTTGCATGCGATCTGACAGAGTAGAGTTCATGCGTACAATTTGGTGACGTGATGACTAATAACTCCGGAACCACTGTTAAGCAGCTGTTGTAGATGCACCGACATCCTGGAGTTGAGCCAGAAGAGTGTGGTGGTGTAACCTATCAAAGGCCTTGCTCGTATCAAGGAGGACTGTTGCAGTTAATTGCTTGTCGTCTTTTCATTTGGAAAATATTTGGTCACATTTACTGCTTTGTTTATTTTTAAGCGATGTTGAAATAATGTTTAAACCTCGTGAAGCTGACGTGAGAGCCGCAAAACCGATTTTGCCGCCGTTCACGAAAAGTAAAAATGCAATTGAACTCAAAGTATTATTTCTAGAAATAGTTCATCCTAACCTATATTCTGGCAAAGTTTGGGGATTTTCGATCTTTTCATATTGCACACCTCCGTGCAATATTTACGGACGGCTGCTCTTAAGTAATGAGGCTCTTGTGAAACCTTCCATGACTTTAGATAGCTGGCCAGTTGGGGTTATAGGTTTTAGGTGTTCCTTTATAGACTTTGGGGAACTGACCCTGGGCACTAACTAAGGAATCGATACCTTGACTTATCTGCTGAGATTTTGTAGTCATTTAGATGTTTATGAGCCCTCAGAAGACGACTACAGGTTTCGTACAGCAGAACTCGATGACATATGTTTTTGTTACCTTCCTGCCGCCATATTGGTGTTCCTCGGAGGGACACCAACATGGCGTCTTTATACAAAGCCTTATAAATTTAAGCGAAACCTGTTTTCAAAAACTGCCCGCACAAAACATTGCACAGACCTGAATCTTGCCGAGACTTTTCAAATATTCGTCTCGTTTTATCCCTTTGATCCTTCAATTTATTTGTTTTGAAAATTGTTTTGATGATGGTGGGACAGTGAAACCTGGGGATGGGTACATGGCGCCTATTCTCATCCTGAGAAACAGTAAAATGCGCGAGACAAACCTACTTATTTCCAAAAGGATTAAAGAGACTGAAAAATGACGGATTATTTTCCATGGATAGGTCCTGGCTAGAACGATTAGCTAAGCTGCAATCGTCACGCGATGAATGAACTGAAAATAACAGTTGAAAGACGGACACATAGACCATTGATTCTGTTTTGAGGCTTTACGTGAGCAATTAAAGGAAGTTGAATAATGGTTGATCTCAATGTACAAGTACTCCGCTGTGCAATTACTGATTCAGAATAGGGGCGCTTATTTGTGCAGGGGTGCTGATTGGAACGCGAATGCTTATTCAAAGGGAGCTCTTATTAGAATAGGGGCGCTCATTAAAAAAGTCTGATGAGAGCGGGCGCTTATTTTAAGGAGGGCACTAAATCGAATCCTTACCGTAGTTATATAGCGTAGTTGATTGACAATTGACTGGGCGCTTATTTTTTGTTTTTCTATTTGACTGATATTTTGTTTTATGCTTTGAAATGAACATTAAGGTTACGGTTTAATTGTCGACGTGCTCACAATATAAGGATTATTATGACATAACTTATCGTTATCTTGTACCGTGTACAATGAGTTTAACTCGGTATGGGCATTTTACAAAGTTGATCTTATTTTCCCCACTCGGTATAAAACATAGGCATTGTTGGCGAAAATAAATTGCATAGGTACCACGCTTCCTGCTGTCCCCTTCGCAGTCCTAATTTGGTCTCGTCCCGCAACGCCTTCTCTACCTTGCGTGACGAGACTAAACAACGATCTGCTCCCAGGCTACGACGATCCTTACTGCTGTTCCTCTCCATTAGAGACAGTTTTAATTATTCAGTTACAGCTATTTGCCACGAAAAGTATTTTCCATGTAATTTTGCGAAGGAAAGCAAACCAAAAACTATTTCATCTCTAACAACCACTCAACAAAGATATTTTTCGGTCTCCCTTCTTCAAACAAGTGAAAATAGTTTGAATGAGGAGACAACTATCATGTTTCAAGGCGTAACAAAGTAGGCTCCTTATTTGGTTGTTGCTTATCTGGCCTTTTCTCTGAGCTTGTGAAATACATGATAAAATGCAAGTTGTTTAAAAGGAATTGACACGTGATAAGGTGAAGTCTAAGGTAGCAAAATTAAAAGCGAAATTTATTTCTAAAAAAACGTCTAAGCACGTTAGAATTGCGTGAAAAATTGACCAACAGAAGCATAACGTTTCTTGTGAATTTCTTTTCTTTATTGAGGCAGGATTGTCATAAAATTTACGTTGTTAATGGCATTTCATCTGAGAAAGTCTGGTCCATAGTGGCGAATAAAAAGTAAACACAAAATTATGGTGGGAAAGTACCGTTTAAACATAAATAATTAATCGATGAAAAACTTTTAGAAGCAAAGAAACGGATACTTTAACATGGCTTGCGCTCTTTCCGACAACCTTTTTGCAATCAGCTGTAGTACGTATGTTACTCATCAAAGGAAAAATCCTTTTTTGTTTTGTTGTGTTTTTTTGTTTGACAGCAGCTATTCGCTTTCCTTTAATAAGTAAAAACATTTTTGGGACATTAGGTTTACGAAAGTTGTGATAATTGGGGATTAAAAAATTGGAAAATGCGCAGTTTAAAATTTTTGCAAGTATGACCAAAAGTGATGGGGTCCATAGTTGGTGACAAAATAGACTATACTAAGGTGAGAATTCTAACAGGCCAGTGGCTCTTACCCACCAACAATTATTTAAGTTCTTCCTCCCCTCCCAATTCCCCCCCCCCCTCCCCCCACTTCAGAAATACTTTTCCAGGTAACGGAGGGTAAAGTGCAGTAGAAGAAAACCATTTGTAACACATGAAAAAGTCAAATAATTAGTATTGATATCTCGATTGTAGTGCACTTTTATTATTTTAGCAATAGTGATTTTCTAAAAGCGATGATAAACTAGTAGTTAGCTAAATGTTTAATTGCTTCCCTCGTCGTACTCGTCAGGGATAGCTTATAGGCGCGTCACAATCACAGTCCGGAATTTTTTTGACCCCATTGAAAAGTAACAAGGGCAGTAGTCAGGCAAAGACACACAAAAAGTTAGGTAAGGAATGAAACATAGCAAAACATCTTTGCAACGTTTTTGAGTCTACAGAGAAGGTAAATATAACTTGGTGGCGTTTTCAACCTTTGCAAAAAGAGCAACCATAAGGCAGAAACAAGACAATCAAATATGATTTATGCACAACTTTTACCTGAACCGCAAGAAGTGGTGCAACCCAAATAAAAAGCGCTAGTGATAAATTCGTGTTAGGCCTTCAGCTGACAGTGTACGTTGTAATTAAATGAGGAGTACTTGCAAAAGGTTGAAAAATTTCCATGATGACCTGACTAATCCGGAGAGATTGTAGCAAAAAAGTCTTCATGAAAGACACGAACCATTACACTGGGTAGATGAGCTCACAATTCTTGTTTATGTCGTTCTTGGTGTGTGTCAGTGTTGGGTTGATTGAATCGCAACGTATCATGGTACCCTAATTTCCAGCCCTGATTGGCATTAGGGACGGCATTCTGATTTGTGCAAGCATACCCCGATGCTGTGATCTGATTGGTACGTGATATATACCTAATGTGGCAATCTGATTGATTTGTGACCGATGAAGAATTGGGTAATCTGATTGGTAGGTAGTATCTACGATAATGCAGCAATATGATTGGTTTGTGATACATGAGAAATGCCGCAATCTGATTGGTGCGAGCGATATACCATTTTTTACGCTGGAATAGAGTTATTTATTTATTTACTTGTTTAAGATAACTCAATGATGGATATGACTTTCTCCAATTGAAAGGGAAAACATTTTTCACACCTACTGCAGTTAAACTCGCTTTTGCATTCGCACGAGTAGGAGACTTCTGTGTTATTACAAATTTCTCTTTTGTGACAACGGTGGATGTTGGTGATACACTCGTTTATATATAGAAATTACAAAGGGAAGCAATATGGACATATGAGTTTTAACACGAAATGACTGACACACATTTCAATAGTTTTCATGTACCTTAATGCAAACCGAGACCTCCAATATCAAGCTTTTCCCAACGCAAGTTGATAACACAGCCCCCAGGTCCTTTCAAAATACCAGTGTATAAATAGCTTCTCGTTTCGATCTTAATGCGTAATACATGCTAATTTCCGAGAGATTAAATGCTTCCTTGAGAGCGGAATCGAAAGTTACAACGTCATCTATAGTCTGTGATCATGTCCTCTCTTTACTGCAAGAGCGAAATGTCCGAATGACGTATTTGGCTTGCGATTGACAGATAGAGCAAAATTGCACCAATCAGCAAATTGCAAAACAAAGAAGAGTTCGGGCAGGCGTAATACTCACTTCCCCACCCAGCCCCTCTCCTTATTTTTGACCGTCAGTTGCACACTTAATCGAAATTGGTTTCTCATCCCAGCCTTCGACTGCCATTAAATATGAGATGATGGCCAGTTCTCGCTGAAAAATACTGAGCACCCGCTCTCCCAAAATTACGCTCGCTCTGCAGGCTGGTTAACCACCAGTCTTTCAAAATCCAGCTTTTCAAAAGGTTAAAGAATAAACTGCATCTCGGAAATGGTTTATTTCACCGAGAACCGACGTTTTGAATTACATTTATCGTAAACTGTAAGACTTGAGATCACCGCCACACCGCAATGCGAGTTGCTTTTCTCTGTAATGCCGTATGAAAAAGGTCAACACCACAACAATATGATTGGTTTGTGATCCATGAAAAATGCGGCAATCTGATTGGTGCGAGCGACATACTTCTCTTTACCCTTACATTACACTGAATTATTGATTTATTTCTTTAAAATATATAATTATGGATAGGACCTTCTTCAATGACGGAGCGGATCATTTTTCACACTTGCTGAAATTAAACTCGGTTTTCCATTCACAGAAGTAGGACCTGTCTGTGTTATTGCAAATTATTGCGATGTGGATACACGGTGCTTGGAGAGCAAAAGAGAAGCTCTCGTCATGTTTAGGCTAATACAAACAAATAGGGATGATGAATCTACTGTGTTCTATGTTGGGTAAACTTTAGATAGACGAATGTCATGGTTACCTGTACAGTTCTCGCCATCGCCATTAAACTCTTCTTTGCAACTGCAGTTGAAGGAACCTTCGGTATTGTTGCAGTGAGCATGGACACCACAGTTGTGGGCATCGGTGGCACATTCGTTTATATCTTAAGAAACAAATACTTTCCGTTGAAAAGAAATAGTGACAAATGATAAAAGCATATTCAAGAATTAGTCTGATCGTTTAACCTGTGACATGCCAGTTTTTACAATATTGAAACATTACTGAAAGCGCCCACGTCAAATAATGTTTATCATTTAAATGACATAAACAACCAATCCAAAAGTAAACAAGCTGAAATCAAATTAAGACACATCATCAAGAAGGACACCTGTCTTCTAAGGCAAAAAAGGGCGCGAGACGTGCGTGACGTGATGCTGAGAATGATTGTGGAATGAAAATATAACTGTGTTTAAAAGCATTGTAAACTTGACTAAACTCCAGACACAAATAGTGTAATACAACCAAAACTAAACCAACACAATTTGTCTTCCACCACTCGTAAAATCGTTTGATGACAGGTGGTAGCATTCGAAACACGAAACTCGTGATAAAATGAACACAGCGATGGATGCAAAGCGTGATAAATGATACATTTGCAGCCCACTGATCCCTCTACATTACCATACACAGCTTTCTGATGAAAATCGTCGATGTTCTTGATACGCTCGTCAAGTTTAGGCAAATATAAACAAACTGATTTCGATGCTTGGAACAGATGGACGCATTTCATAGTTACCTGTGCATTTTCTGCCATCGCCATTAAACCCAACCTTGCAGCTGCAGTTGAAGGAACCTTCCGTATTGTTGCACTTGGCATTAATGTCGCAGTTGTGGGTATTGGTGGTACACTCGTCTACATCTGCAGGAACAAATTCTTTTCGTTAATACTGAAATAAAAAAAAATTGATAGAAGCTTTTACAGGTATGTTCTGATTGGACGACCAGTGATACTCAACAGGACTGAAAGCTCACTGAAAGTGCATCACGTGCAATGGTGTTTTGGGGCCACTTATTTTCTATCGAGGGGGGGGGGGTGGCGTTTAGAGGATCGCATTGTTTTCAGTGGGAATGGCTCCAAATGTGATACATATTTGATGTTTTGTTGTGTACTATCGCTGAGTATTTTTACGGTTTGTGCTGTATTTTGATAGGCCCGTAGGGCGAGTCAAATTATAAACGACAAGTAAAACTGTCATTCTTGGTGTGTGTCAAATATCACTGAAAGCGCCCACGTCAAATGATCTTTATTATTTAATTTACACTGAAACGACCAATCCGCAGGTAAAAAATCTTAAAACAAATTAATTAACCGGCACATCATGAAGAAAGGATACGCGTCTTCTAAGACAAAAAAAGGGCGCGAGACGTGCGTGATGCACGCAATGATTACAGATATAAAATGTAACTGTACTTAAAAAAATTGTAAACTTGACTGAACTCCACACAAAAATAAGGTAATGCAACTAAAACTAAAAAAATCACAACTTTTCGTCCACGACTCGTAAATCGTTTGATGACAGGTAATGCTACGGTATTTTCTCAACCGCCAGAAAGATACAACTCGTACTAACTCAACCACTTCATTGACTGACATAGTAACTACGGAGCGATACCAATAGCTACTAACTATGGCTAATACAATAACTATCCTCTTAACTTAGCTACGGAGCGACATTAATACCTATACAATAACTATCCCCTAAACTTAGAGCCCTCTATAAATACTATAACTTCAATCTCAGTGCACTACTGCACAACTCAAGGCTCTTTTTAAAGATCCTTGTCGCTTATCAAAATCGACAACACTTTTCCAAGGCAGCCTTCCACACGGCTGACGATTCCAGTAAATAATTCTAACAACTCTATCCGGCTCTCGCTCCTCTGGGCTCCTCGTAGTAACACTAACTCACTGAAAAAAGTCTCCAACTTTAACCTATCGCGACTCCTTATATATCTTTTACAAAAGTTCCAGAATGTTCTAGAGATCTGTAATTCTGCTATTTTTAGTAAGTTTACACTACTATTACATCATGACGAAAATATGCTGGCCAGCGGTTCTAGAAAGTTCCCTTAAAAGTTTTTAATGAGTCAGCATGGCTAAGCGTTCTAGAAACGTCCTCGATTCTATTAATATTTTAGCAACTATGTAACACCACGCTCACCACAACAGTAGTAGCAGCCTACACACGAAAAGCGTAATGAAATGAACACTACGATGGATGCAAAGCGTGATAAATGACACATCTGCAGCCGACCCGGATCCCTCAGCACATTACTATAAACAGCTTTCTTATGAAAATCGTTGATGTTCTTGATACGCTCGTAAAATTTAAGCAAATTTAGGCAAACGAACTATTTTCGATGCTTGGAGCAATTCAGTTGGACAGATTTCATAGTCAGCTATGCATTTTTTGCCATCGCCATTAAACCCAACCTTGCAGCCGCAGTTAAAAGAACCATCGGTGTTGTTGCACACAGCGTTGACGTCACAGTTGTGGGTTTGTAGAAACAAATTCTTTCCGTAAATAATTAAATTAAAATAAAATTTGATAAAAGCTTTTGCACGTATGTTCTGATTGGATGACCTGTGATATTCGACAGGACTGAAAGCTTACTCAAAGTGCATCACGTGAAATAATGTTCGGGGGCCAGTCATTTTCTATCGGAGGGAGAGGGGGTGTTGGGAGGATCACAGGTTTTCAGGGGAACTGATACAAAGTGTGATAGATATATCTTAATTAACGTTTGGTTGTGTAGTACCATTGAGTATTTTTTATGGGTTGTGTCGTATCTTGACGAGTCCGTAAGGCTAGTCAGATTATAAACGACGGCTACAAATGTCATTCTTGGTGTGTGTCAATGTTGGGTTGATTCCATCGCAACGTATCGAGGTAACCTTATTTGCTGACAGTGGCATAAGGGACGGCGCTCTGATTGGTACAAGCTCACCCTATGGCTGTGATTTGACTGGAAAGTGACACATACCTAATGCGGCAATTTGATTGGTTTGCGTTAAATGAAAACTGAGGCAGTCTGATTGGTACGTGATACCCACCATAAATCGACAATATCACAGATTGCCACATTTTTCATGCATCACAAACCAGTGTTTATAATTTGACTAGCCTTAGGAGCTCGTCAAGATATGGTAAAATCAGGAAAGGCATCCTCGACCGTATTCATAGCAACATCACAAAAAACATCCAACTTCAACCAATGGAAAAACACCGCATCCGTAATTCACTGGTTCAAATCTGCTCAAAACCATCAACACTCCAGCTTCATTTGCTTCGACATTGAAGACTTCTACCCCTCCATCAGCCAAGGCTTCCTTAACAAAGCACTCGACATCGCCTCTAACTAGCATAACATCACCGCCGAGGAAAGAAACAATATAATCCAGCTAAAAGCTCCATCCTAATCCACAAGAACCAACCCGGGTAAAAGAAAGGCAACACGACAATCGACGTCACCATGGGAAGCTTCGACGTTGCCGATACATGTGAACTCGTGGGAAGCTTCCTCCAATCTGAACTCCAGCACCTTAACATTAACGTGGAACCTTACCGAGACGACGGACTAACCATTACTAACGCTTCACCCAGAGACACAGAGAACACCAAGAAAGAAATATGTCGCATCTTTAATAATAACGGACTACGCATCACCATAGAATAATAATAAAGGTCTTTATAATAATGATAATAATAATAATAATAATAAAGGTCTTTATAATAATAATAAAGGTCTTCATAATAATAATAAAGGTCTTTATAATAATAATAAAGGTCTTTATAATAATAATAAAGGTCTTTATTAAGAATTATTGTGCAAACAGACGTGCAACAATTAACATGAATAGAATGAATAAGGAAAAGGAAAAGGTATTAATTACTATTGAAAAGACATCTATTCAAAAAAACTGATTTAAAAGGCTTGTCTTAACCTTAGGTAAAATATAATTGTGCGACCTAGTTCTCAACTGCCGTGTTCTCTGGGGAGGTAAGAGATCATTCAACGCAGTGTTGGTGGAAGAGATCCTTTGCCATAATTTCTTATCTCTATTACGACGGATATCCAAGATACTGTGCTGCTTTAAACAGTAATCCAGCTTATAACACCTGGAAAAGAACTTATCAATTCTACTTAAATATTTACTATAAAAAGCGCACCCCCAGACCTCAATAGGATACGTAAAAACTGAAAGAATCAAACTTTGAAAAAGTAACTCCAAATTCTCAAAAGAGTAGCCATATTATTTATATATTCTTAAAATATACAACCTACTGGAGAAGCTAACAAAAAAAAACATTAACTTCCTAGACGTCACAGTTAACCTCAACCAAAGCAGCTATCAGCCCTTCACTAAACCTAACACTGAACTTCAATACGTCCACCGCGAGAGCAACAACCCGACCATCACTACAAAGAACAGTCCAACCGGCATCAACAAACGCCTTTCATCCCTATCTTCCGACAAAGCATCCTTTGATCAAGCCGTCCCTCCATGTCAGAAAGCACTCGACGAAAGCGGATACCACTACACACTACAGTATGAACCTCCAACAACAAATAGACGGAAAAACAGACAACGCGACAACATCATCTGGTACAACCCTCCATTTAGCAAAAACACCAGCACCAACATCGGATACAAGTTCCTCGCCCTAATAGACAAGCACTTCCCTAAAGATCACAAGTTCCGAATAATCTTCAACCGAAACACCATAAAAATAAGTTACAGCTGCATGAATAACGCCAAACAGATTATTGATTACTACAATAAGAAGATTCTAAAGTGATACACGCATGCAAGCCAACGACACCGCCACAGCTAACCCTAATACCACTCAAGACAAGAAGACATGCAACTGCCGACAAAAGAACACATGCCCACTCGCAGGAAACTGCCTAGAATCATTAGTCATCTACCAAGCTACAGTCACACGCAACGACAACACGACAGAAACATACATCAGACTCACGGAAAACGATTTCAAAACAAGATGCCGAAACCATTCACATCATTCCGCCATCATTCCGCCACTCTAAACACAGAAACTCAACTGAACTATTAACTGCATCTATTAATTAGTTAATTTGTTAGGCAGGGGACGTTAAAGAACCCACTCACAAGATCACTGTGATGTGGTCTGGCCTGTTTACTGGGAATTGGGGGGAGGGGGCATCTTGAAATAAGTTTCCTTCGATTGTTTGTACACTGCTGATGCAGTCTGGCCAAAGTCCCCCGAAAAGTGTTGTGATGCGCCTTTGATCATATCCACATGCTAATTTGCGCAATGTAAATATTAAATTATTATTATCATTACAAACTAAGCAAGTACATCAGGACTCTCAAAGACAACAACATCTAACACTGTATTTCATGGCGTATCCTGTCTTGGCATTTACCGGACAACATCTCAAGAAAAAGATGCAACCTCTGCCAAAAGGAAAAATTTCTAATCATTTACCGACCGAAACTTTCTACACTCAACAAACGTAATGAACTCGTTTCTCCTTGCTGCCATAGCTACAAGCAAAGCCCTACTACGCAACAGCTGAACTATAAAACTTCGCACCGCATAGATTAGATATATGTTTAATAGTGTTATTATGTAAATTATTTTGTATATAAGAAGCGATGGTAAAGAATATTCTTATTAAATCCCCTGATGATTGGGAAACCGCGAAACAGGCTTGTCGGGATGAAAGCGTAGTTTATTTGTTTCTTTCCTGAACAAACACACATATATATAGTTAATAGATCTGTGTCAAAAATATTTTTGACATTAAATGTTTATTTTATATAGTCGTGTCATTTTCAACATTGTCCTCAGGCCTACGCCCAAAACAAGTCTCGCAAGATGATACTACTTTTCTTTCCTATATGAGGGGTGAAAAAGAAAGTCAACTAGAACATGTACCGCCTCTTCCATTTCTAGTATATCTAGGGTAACAAGTACAAGTATACAATCTGTTTTTCGTATATCTCAGCACAGATATACATATTTTTTAATCTATAAACATAACAGCTTTGAAAAAAGGCAGATGTAGTCATGGTAACTGTACAAAACATGCATGGGTAATTTTGTATAGGGATATGAGAAGATTAACACACGCACACATACACATACACACACACACATATACACACACACACACACACACATACTCACACACACACACACACACACACACACACACACACACACACACACAAATGTTAGAGCAGTTTTTCGGAAAACATCAACTAATTCATATTTAAAGTCACCTGAACATGAGTGTCCATCGCCAGTGTGTCCCGATTTACATGTGCATTTGTAAGAACCGTACGTGTTGGTACAGTTTGCATTCACGTCGCAGTCACTGATATTATATTTACATTCATCCATATCTGGAGTTCAGAAGGAGAAGCGGTGACTAAGTTAGAACAACTTACGAGAGGCAGCCATGCTGGAACTGATCATGATTCAAACCAAACATTTTAATAATGACATTAATAATAGCATGAGTTAAATGTATAGTTTTCTTGATACTGACAACTCTTTACAAAATAAGATAACTCAGACTAAAAACTTATGGGACCTACCTTCGTTAACCATATCACAGTAAATTAGTACTGCCTTCCCTTTCGCCAGCCAATACTTGCTGCTTACAGTTTGTTTACCTTCACTCGCCTTTATCTCGTGACAAGACAGCGCTGGTAACTCAGGAATAGAACCTAAGAAAGCTGTAATAAAGATGGGTTTACCATTGTCTTCATATTCTTAATTTTATCAGGTGACAGGAACTGGGTCGACCGAGGATAGAGAAGAACGAAAGATATATAAATTGCATAGATAGATAGACTTTTGATTTCATACCTCTGCCGTTAAGTCTTCTAATGTAAAACCATCCAGGGGCTGAAAGAAAATTTTCTGGTCTCGCCTCCTTGGTGCGGTTATTTAGTTCACATATTTGGTATTTTCGATTGTAGTTATAGCTTTGGCACGTTATCTCCTGTCCACATTTGACATCGCAGAGGTGAGGAGCTGCCACTGACCATCTTTTGAAGACAGAGCGCTTGAGAGCCATTCCTTGTATGTTTACTTCTGTACTGCATTGATCATTAGCTGTGACAAACTCCACGGCAGAAGCGAAAAGGACGAATCTTAAATAGCGGAATATCCAATACATGCTTCTTTGCTTATGATGAGTCTGAAAATACAAGTTGTGTATAGGACTTCTTAGGAGCTTACTTTGAGAAATAAAAACCTATTTTTCTCTTAACAAAACTTATAGCGTATCAGATGAAGACATATAACAATCATACTACACCTAGCGGCATTAAGAATTTGCTTTCAGATTTCTAAAACCACTCAGTTGATTAGATTGTAATGGCCAAATTTGCATAATGCTCTATGAGATGCCAAATTAAACGTTGAGGAAGATCAGTAGAACCCTCACAGAGCTTTATTCGATACTATGATTTTTCGGTTTTAATAACTTTGATGTGAATATATGAAATTCATATTTCTGAACTGCGGTTATAGAAACGATCCTCGCAGTACAGAGCAATAATAAGCAATAGTGAAAATCAGACCTGAAAAAATTCCGGCCTGTACGGGATTCGAACCAACTGACCTCTGCGATACTATTGTAGCGCTCTACCAATTGAGCTAATGAGCCAACTGGGAGAAAGTCATCAAATTAATTCAGGCCGTACAGGCTTGAAATTTTTCAGGTCTGATTTTCACTATTGCTAAAATACTGCTCTTTACTGCGAGGATCGTGCACAATTACGTTTCTATAACCGCAGTTCAGAAATATGAATTTCATATATTCGTTGTGTTTGATTTATAATCTTACGGGTTTATGTGGAATTAATAACCTCAGAAGAATGTATATACAAGCATGAAAACTCTCTATCCAGAAACGTTGGTTCCAAATGCGAAGTGAAAATGATTCTTATACATAGATAACTTTGGAAGAAATAATCTAGTCTTCTTGACCGCGAAAAAGAAAAAAAAATAGGGAATTAGGACCAAACAGCAGCTCGGAAACTATGACAAGAAATCCTTTCCCACTTGACTATAGTTTATTTCGAAATTCTTTGTCTAATCATAATATTTTCAAATCTTAGATGAGGTTGATACTTAAACGTCTTTTTGGTAATTATTCATTCATTCTTTATTCATTCGTTTTTATGTAAGCAGAGCATCATATTGTTTTCAAGAGCTTTCATATTAGCGGGGCTCCCACGCGCGCGAAGCGCGCGTGGAGCAGAGCCCCATACCCATAGAATATGGTCAACCTCTTTTCGTTTGGTTGTCACATGACTGAACGAGCGTACGTAGGTGCCCTCAGTCATGTATGCTATCCCAAAAGTACTATTAGCATCATGGGATGCACATAACTCACGAGATTTGGAATTCAGTATGGCTATTCTGTAATACAGTACATAATACCTTCAGATTAATTATTACAAGCCAAAACTTTTGCCATTAATTTACTATAGAATACTCTACTTGGAAAATGATGGATATCAAGGTCTTAAAGGTGACAGAATAAGCTCTCGAGTCAACGACACTACGATCCTCTAAGGCGATGCGAATTAAGGACGTAAAGTGAAAACCGCACTTTCGGACTTCAATTTGACGATTCGATGGCCCGGTAAATATTATGTTCGAGTAACGATGTGTTCAAAAAGTATTGTTTAATAGAAGATTTTGCGTCAAATCGAAGTTTTTTCAGAATTTTTTAACATAACGCTGCGCAATTTCTGGCCTTGAAGGCTAGTAAACAACGATCTAAGCATGATGAATTTTACCGCGTGGGCTTTGCACACGTAAGAAATTCGTACGTTTTTCGCCTATAACAGCAAATCAAAAACTGTTTTTAATAGATCTGTCGTCCCGAAATATTTCTTAGCCATTTTAGTCTTGCTTTCTATTGGTAGATTTCATGGAACTTGAGATCTCTTCACTCACGGAAAATTCGCATATTCTATTTTGAATTATGCCCATTTGCACCGCATGCGAAAATATTTAGCGATATTTATCTTTCATCTTGATTTATAACATAACCAAAGTAAAGCGCGCGTTCTTATTGGTCAACTCAGCGTCCCCCATTTTCCCATGGGTGTACGTTGCTGACGTGAGCGAATGCAAAGACAGTTTTTCCACGCGCGCTTGTATTTTCTGGTCACGTAAGATTTGTTAAATAAAAGGGAACTCTTTAGCTACGATGTATCAATGTTATGTTACAAAACAAATGGGAAACACCACAGCGTACACTATTGAGTTATGGATGCACTTGGGTAGTTTACTAAGCACTCAAGAAGCTAGAGTCGCTCTCGGCTATCGCCTCGCTCGAACTTTCAGATTTTTGTCTGTCTTAACTATCTGTGGTGGCTTTTTAAACTTTGCTAAACTGGTTTTATATTCTTGTTTTCTTTTTCTTATGCTAGAAACTATATCAATTTCAGAAAAAAAAAAACCTATACTCGAAACTTGTGAGCAAACTCATTCAGCTTCCCTCTCAAGGTCGATTTTCAAGTCGAGAGATTAGCAGATTATTTTGTCTATCACCTGCTTGCCAGTCACTTTCGCATATTCACTCTAGTGCGCCGGCAAGGTTGCATTAAGGAAAGCAATCAATTGCGTCATAGTATTATGAAAATGAAATACTCACATATGAATGCTTCAAATGAAGTCAAGTTGACCTATCCTCCGACAATTAAGACTGATATTTCTGCTAAATGTGTTGCAATGAACTTTTTAACCCAGGAAAGAATCATAGAAATGTTTGTGTGAATCTGTCCTTTAATCGCATGTTGATTAAATGAACGATTCGATTTAAGCCTATAGCTACTGTGTCTCTCTTTATTCGAAGCCAAGACAGTGTAAGCTCGAGCATGGCTCCCGGAAAGAATGTTATGAACTCAGAGATATTCATTTTTATTTATCAACACTACTTAGATCGATTTTTTGTTCTCGCTACTACTTATTAGCGATTTTCTATGCTATTGTGTGTTAACCTCCAACATTTGGCGAACTCATTGTCCTTATTATACATTCTAACTATTCTTATCACCTTTATTGTTTTTATAGCGCTTATGGCGGAATGTTCTCTTTATATTTCCCGGTAACTATGCCGCAGATTTGCAAAAGCTTAGGATAAGAAAGAGAAAGAGTAGTTCAAAGCCTCATTTGAATCTTTCATTTTAATCATAGAAACGAAAATACTAGAAATGCTGAATAATGTGATGTCTTCCATCTTGTATGTTATAAATCATCCTGTATGTTACTTTTGACGTTGTATCTTTGATCTTACTCTTTAAAAAGTTGCATCTCTTTTGCCAGGGCACTCAAGTAACCATCACGGGTTTATTACGAATCAACTTAACGGCGTGCTCCCAGTTGGCTTGTTAGCTCAATTGGTAGAGCGCTGCACTAGTATCGCATAGGTCAGTGGTTCGAATCCCGTACAGGCCTGATTTTGTTCAGGTCTGATTTTCGCTATTGCATAGATAGCCCTCTCTACTGCGAGGATCGTGCATCATACGTATCTACAACCGCAGTTCAAAATATATGGACTTCATATATTCATTATACCAGTTTTTCTATTCTTGTTTTGTTTTCTTATGCTAAGATCTATATAAATTTCAGAAAAAAGTGTTTACTCGAAATTTGTGAGAAAATCATCTAGCTTTCCTCTCGAGGTCCTTTTTGCAAGTGGAGAGAAGATGATTTTGTCTATCACCTGCTGGCCAGTCGCTTTCGCAATTCACTATGATGCACCGGCGAGGTTACATCAAGGAAACCATTCAATTGCGTTATGCTATTATAAAAATCAAATACTTACATACATATGCTTTTGAAGTCAAGTTGACTTGTTTTAATTTCCGACAATCAAGACTCATATTTCTGCTAAATGTGTTGCAGTGACCTTTTTAACCTAGTAAAGAATCATGGAAACGTTTGAATGAATCTGTCCTTTAATAGCATGTTGATCAAATGAAATCGATTCAATTGAGGCCTAGAGCTACTGTATTTCTCTTTTATTCTAAGCTAAGACAGTGTAGGCTCGAGAATTATCCCAGAAAGAATGTTATGAACTAAGAAACTATTAGTTTTTCACAACACTACTAAGATTTTTTGTTCTCGCTACTACTCATCAGCGTTTTTCTGTTATTGTGTGTTACTATTCCCAAATTTGGACAACTGACTTTCCTCATGAGAGGACGCATATGGCTTTAACTGCAAGTATCATCTCCCGCAGCGTAATTTTCCCGGGTCTGTTGAGAATGTATGAAAGCTTGTCAAACTGTGGGAGATGAACTTCTCATCGCCAGTTATTGGGGTTCTGCTTAGTGTTGTAATGCGACTCCATAACCTTTCAAGTTATAGAGATCAATTGATCATCGCTCGTGAATGGAGTCCTGGTAAATGTTATGAATGTCGTAATGTTAATCTATCCACTGCTATTCCTATGGGGTCATTTCTGACCCCATAAGAGTATAAAATTACCGAAAAATTACGTAACTTCAGTTTGACGCCAAATTTGGCACACAGGAAGTAAACTGGCCGAATTGTAGGGAAGAAGCTTAATTCAGCGTACATGACGAATTTTTTTTAAACCAAGTGTAAGTTGTGATCGATCGAGCGATGGTGCCTGCAGCGAAGAGACCGAGATCGGCGAATTACTCTGTTGAAGAGGCTTTAGAAATAATATTTACTGGAGCTGCAGATCATTTGGGAATGTCTCTTGACGAAGAAAGTGAAATTGACCGAGAACTGGATTACTAGAGCGGAATTTCAAGGTGAGCGATATAGATATACTTTCGACCTCGTGGCTATGCTCATTGAAAATCTGGTCTTCAAATGCGAGAAAATGCTCTTCTGGTTGCGTTCGTATGTCTGATTTCTTGGCGGCTTTATGAGCGATTTCAGGTAAAGCGACGCTAAAATATTCGGGTAAGTGATTTATAAACTCTCGACCGCGAGGTGATATTAATTGAAAATCTGGTCTTCAAATGCGAAACAGTACTGTCTGCAGTTATATATATATATATATATATATATATATATCTCTTTGGCATACAAAGCTTTGCTTTCATGTCCAAAATGAGCACTCTATCTAGGATGAGTCATTGCTGTTGCAATTGCGCATGTTCACTAGTTTACTCTAGTTTGAGCACTCTGGCATGGCTTAGACGATACCACAAAGGTTGGGTCGTTTGGGGTGGCCAGCTCCTACCATCAGCATTGCACTAATGAGGCCCAGAAGGCCGAAACAGTACTCTCTGCAGTTAGTTATATATATAATTCGTTGCTGATAGTATTATCTACTGCTCTAGTCCAACTACTGAGCACTTTGATAGTTAATAAGGAGCATTCCAGCGTAATTATTGGTTATATATATAACCAATAAGCTCATCACCTTAGTTGTGATTTGAGCACTCTCGCATGGCAACATGCCTGCACTTGGTCCCACAAGTGTAGCGCCCAGGCAATGGTTTATTCCAGAGCTTGGCCCAGTGTCTGCACTGCACTGATGAGACCCACATGACGCGGGATTCTTCTTGTCGGTAAGTGTTCGCTCCTTTCCCTAGTGGTTGGGAGTTTGGTTTGTGGTGTGCTTGTTTTTGGTGAGGTCTAGTATCAGTTAAGTGAGTACCTGCCGGGAGGGAAAACTTGTGATCTTTTCCTCTCGGTCAGGTTTCTCCTTTTTCGCTTTTGGTCGGTGTTTGGTTACCCATCCCTTTGCTTTGTCTTTGGGTTGGGGCCGAACTTCAGGATGATTGTTTCCTTTAGTAGGACAATCGATGTGGACTGCAAGGGGCTCCCTGAGGGGATGCTTTTTCCTGAGGCAGTAAAGTTACTCCTCGAGTATTTTGATCGTGAGTCTGATCATGTTGTGGAGGCAGTGCAGGCGTGCCCTGGTCGCGTTGCCAGGGTTACTTTTGCAGCTGATGTGGCCAAGCTTTTTTTTGAAGAGTTGGGCGTGGTTAAGTTAGGTGAGGTGGAGTGTAGGGTGGTTACACCTCCTCCTCCCCCACCTCAACTTACCACTGTGGTTCTGTCTTGGTTCCCTTTTGAGGGCTCCAATGAAGCGATACGTACTGCGTTGTCTGCTTTTGGCATCGTCAAGTCTGTCCGTCATCAGTCTTGGTCGGGTAGACCCTCGGTCTTTACTGGGTCTAGAATTATTCAGATGGTGGTTCAGAAAGTTATTCCACCCTTCATTGGTATTAGAGGTATACGTTGTAGGGTTTGGTACAGGGGGCAACCCCTGCAGTGCACTGTGTGCCGTAAAATAGGCCATAAGGCTGCGAGTTGCCCTTCCAAGGGCAAGTGTTTTAGGTGTTCACAGCAAGGCCATTTTGCTAGAGATTGTAAGGCCACCGTTGATGTACCTACAGTCAGAGACGATGTCGAGCCATCCTCTATGCCTGAAGAGCCGCCCGCTGACAGTGCTGATGAAGCCTGCTCGCTCTCATCTGAGGCGAGTGAAGATCGCTCCACCTCTTTAAACGAGGGTGAGGAATTACCAAATGATTGTGTACCGGCAACACAGGGTTTTGCTAACCCTGTCTCCGATATGGATGTCGGAGAGACGACCTCTGCTTCTCGGAAGCGTTCAGCCTCCCCGGCTCCCACTTCTGCTAATAACACTGTCAAGAGGACCCAACAGGCCCCACCCACTGATTCTGCTGCTGCAGCCAAGCCTATTGCTGTTACTCCCTCTGAACTTTCCGCTGCTTTTTTAAAGGACCCGTGGCTTAGCACTATTTCATCCGAGGACCGCGTTTTTTTGGCCGAGATTGCTGTGTTACATCACCTGCCTGCTCCTGCTGGTAAAGATATAACCGTTTGGTACTCTGATCCGAGATATGTTTTTGAACATCGTGAAATTTCTACTGCCTTTAGGCTTTACCGGTCACTTAAAAAATCTAAAGAACCAAAATAAAATATATAATTAACTTAGGCTTAAAAAGAAAAACTAAAAGAAAAAATTAGTTAAGTTTTGAGTGGGTGTGTTTAATTTCTGGGTGTGTGTGTGTTAATTTGTAAGTGAGGTGGGGTTCGATTCCCCAGCGAGTTTGGCGTCTGGTGACCCTCGTTTTTGGTGGTCCCCTTCCCTAAGGCATTGCACGTAAGCCAATGGGTTGGGATTAGACATGTAGGTCGGCGGGATTGCACCTCCCTTCATCGGGGCCCGGCCGTCCACCTTAAACATAAAAAAACTGATGAGACCCACATAGGTCGAAACAGTGTGCACTGTCTGCAGTTATATATGTACATATATATATATATATATATATATATATATATATATATATATATATTGTGGGAGGAAAAAGACAAGTAAACTACAAGTTCATCCCTACAAGCCTGTTTCGTGGTCGCCCACTCATCAGGGGATTTTAAAAAAAAAAATCAAGACAAGTAAAAAAGACAATCAAGACAAGAAAAAGACAAGTAAACTTGTAGTTTACTTGTCTTTTTCCTCCCACAATATATACTTCGCCCTACTTCTATGTATTGAGCACTGTTCTACGAAAATCAAGTCACACTTTAACCAATAATATATATATATATATATATATATATATATATATATATTTATATATATATATATATTATATATATATAAATATATATATATATATATATATATATATATATATATATATATATATATAACCAATAATTACGCTGGAATGCTCCTTATTAACTATCAAAGTGCTCAGTAGTTGGACTAGAGCAGTAGATAATACTATCAGCAGCGAATTGGGTTATTTGGTCCAAGACATTTAATTGCTACTCAGAGTTTCATGCTCCATCAGGAGGAATCATCAGGCAACTGCCTGAAAAACGGTTACGTTCAAAGTCATTCGAAAAAAACGGTTACATTCGAAGTTTTGAAAAAAAACGTGTGGCGCGCGCTACGTGATGACATTTTTAGCAGAAGTTTCCTAGAGTGTCTACAGGACGATGCTAACTCAATTCGGTTGTTTCAGGTTGACATTCCAGGCTTACACAAAATAAAATACTTCTCCCACAAACACAAATTACAATTCTTGGTGCCGTTTGAGTAAGATCTTGCCCGTTTTACTTTGCACCATTTAATGTTGTACTCAATGTTTCAGTATTTTAGGTTTCAAATATGCTTACTAAGCTCATGTCCGCTAAAGTTGCAGTTAAACTCAACGAAAACTATTCCAGTAAGGCATGGTATACTCTATTTAATGAAAAAGGTATTTTTGATTTGATATCTTTACACAAATGGCACAAATATGATGCTGAAGTGACGCAGTTACAGTCCAGGTAGCAACGATATTCACATGTATCTCTGTCAATCACACTGATGTTTGCTATGGTGTGGTTAATGACACGTTCTCCCACGAAGAGCAGATTCGATGGAAAGGCTAATATACGGCATTGATCTAGAAATTCAAATCAATAAAGGTCAAATAGCGATGTGGGTCATGCATTCTAAAGGTCTCAGTTGTTGTTAAACTCACCTTCCAAGCGCTTGGTACTCATATTGATAGCTCCGATAATTTCATTAAGATGTCAAGATCAAATTATATTTATATTCTTTACTTTTATCGAGCCGAAAAAATCTCTAGAAAATGTTCGTGTGACCTCCAAGAGCCAGATAAGTTTTTTTCTTTCTTTTCTTTTGACCGCTGTTACCCCAGCTTACATCAAACAAAGTGTATCTCTCATTTTTTCCCTTGCAACTACTTTCTACCGGACACCTGAAACAACTAGCTTCATAGTTGATAAAAATGATACCAAAAATTGCAGTGTAACTTTGACGAGCCCAACAGCCGAAGATAATTCGTGCCCAGAAACCTCAATAACTTCTATTAGTGTTCAATGATGAAAGAGGCAAGAAGTTTCAATCATGAACTCCCAACCTGTGCCCAATATTTCAAATCACATTTTCCTTACCTATCTTAAAAGTTGCTATGATAACGCGCGCGTGCAAATCCTACTTAAGTTCTAATGGACCACCCTGATGAACATCTCTACGTAGGCATGGCCGTGTATATGTTGTAGTTCAGTTTTATCCTTGGTTCAAATGTTATTTTACTTTGTTTCAAACTCATTATCTACTTTAACATGACCGAGAACAAAGGGAAATAAAATTTGAACCAAGGATAAAACTGAACTACAACATATGCATAACACGACGTGTGCAGTTCACTTCAGTTTGTAAGTTCCCGTCTAGCTTAGCCGAGCTCTCTCTCTCCGATTGAGATACACTGTACATCTTTCGAAGCTCAACAAAAGTAGATATTTGCATAAAAAAACAATGATTTTTTAGCTCTGTGAATAGACCAAAATAGCTTTGGAGTTGACAATATGTTATTCCTAAACGCGGGACGATTTATGGCCGTAGCAAGGAATCTGAGCTTTCTTACTCTTCCTTAAAATAGTGCGAAATATTTGAGCGTTATTGAATTGATTATTTTGTCTTAACATCTTATAATTTTTAACACAAAGCTACACATACTCGTCGTAAATTCTTGCAAAATATGATTCAAGAATGCTAAATGCATTACGCAGGTGTTGTGAATGCCGGAAATTCGTTCGGTTTTCGCTTCCAAGCAGAAAATTTTAGCACTTCCTTGGAAAAAGTATTGATCTTGGAATATCTCTTGGCCTCACCTCATTTAACTGTTATGCTACGCACGTGCTCCGCAAACTTCCTGCTGTGGTACATCCATTTTAAGATATGCACGCGCCAAGCACGAACAAATTCTTAATCTTACATTGTGATCTCTATTTTGCTTTTGTTCCGTTTTGCTTTTCTCATTGTCGATGTCAATTCAACTTGGTTTAGATAAAACGTGTCCATGGTAAATTAATATCCGAAAAACCCTCCGAAACCGCTATTGAAGATTAAAATCTTCCCTGCGCTTCATTGTGCATCAATATCGGTTGAATTATGAAAATGCACAAATAAAGAGTTTTGAAATACAACTAATTTCAATATGTTCATGGTTAGACATCCATGCCGTCTATCTCTTAGCCACCAGTCAAGTGAGAAGTTTTGATGTTCCCGCTCATTCGCAGCCAGTATTCCTTTTGCATTATTGGAAACACAATTGCTCTGCCTGCACTTCAACAACTTTCTCGCTGTTGTTATTAGCTTTCAAAAAACTTACTCAGTAGGCTTCCAAAAATTGCGTAATACATAAAACACAGGAAGGTTGCTATGACGGAGATAATATGCCTCGAACACTGAGTTCTAAAAATTACACAACACTCGTTTTGGTATATGTTTAACACCTGTCGGCAATATGTTTTCGAGGTGTATAAATTTTTACCACGAAAATTTTCTTCAATTAAAAACAAATGATGTTAACTAACTATGACACCAGCGAATAATTATCTACCCAAAGAGAGCTTCTTATTCTACAGGAGAATGTAAAAAGAAGGAAGGCAATTCTTATTTCCTTGAGTGCAGGGCTAACTTTAGGCTCTTCCTTCAGTTCGTGCAGGCACTAAAATAAAGGAATTTGTGAAAATATATTCATAACTTTTAGATGACTTTGATAAAACCTTAGTGGATCTTTATATGAGTGTCTGAAAAGAATTCGGTAATTGCGGATGTTTTTCGGTTATAAATAGAAAACTCTGCAAGCACATTTCACAAATCGTGAAAAAGAATGTAGAATAGTTTTGAATGAACAAAAGATAACAGCACATTAAAATGGACGATGAGTTTTAGTAGCCATTTTGTTAGTTATGCCTCTATATACGAGAATTTTTTAGTCCTCGGAAATATGCATTTCCTTAATTTTTTTTATTTATTTATTTATTTTTTTTATATATTGCTTAGCTGAACAATTAAGAGCAGAATAATATAGGTTTTTTATCAAAAAATGCCAGCTTAAAAACATACCATCTGGGCAGTACTGAAATCTTCCGATGGAAAGAACCACAGAGATAGGGAACAAGAGGAGAAAAACTCCCATGCCCGCGAAAAACCAGCTGAAAAGAAATCCTGTTGATGTTTTGGAGCTGTTGAGCAAACCGAAGAGCTTAACAGCAGTTTGTTGACTGAGCTGTACCACCAATTAAGGTTACACTCCCTAGAAACGAGTTAGCCAATCACATGTGGTCGTGATATATGAACGATGTTTCATCACCCGTCACAGAGACGCTGTGAGATTAATTAATGTGTGCTGAAACAGTAAATTTGGTTAGTATTCTCCTCAGGCAGTTATCTCCACCTTTCATTCTCTACTCGGACCAACACTCAAGGTCTTAAAACAAGTGCAGTGAGAAGAATATGCTACCTTTCTATAACGGCAAAAAATGGTTAGATACTCTAGTCTTCTCAGATAGGGACGAATAAATGGAGGTCCCATCTCCTGCAGGGTTAGGGGTAGGAGACATTAATTTCCCATGCACGAGATTACTGTGTGATGGCTGTCCTCCCCTGGGGTGGTTTCTGGGTGGGAATTGGCCCTGAAAATCCCCCATGGGAAGTGGCAATTAACATATGTATGTGTGTATGTATGTACGTATCCTTAGGGAATCGTCGTGTATCTGTTTTAGTAATTATAAGCAGCATCAAATGAGTAAAGAAATTTTTAGTGAAACTGTGAAAATGCAAGCGCATAAAAAAGCCTAAATATTTGAATTGATGTCTCTGTGGCATTCTGACCAAATTCCTGAGAAATTTCAGACCAAAATTTTAGAGATCATAGCCTGATTATAAGCAGCATCAAATGAGAAAAGAAATTTGTAGTTAAACTGTGAAAATGCAAGCGCATAAAAGAGCCTAAATATTCAAATTGATGTCTCTGTGGCATTCTGACCAAATTTCCTGAGAAATTTCAGAACAAAAGTTTAGAGATCATAGCCTCAATGGGGCGTATTCTTTTGTTAAGTGTCGCTCTCGCTGAGAGTTTTTTTCAGCCCGATTGCACCTGCAGTTCAAGTATTCTTTTCTCCAATTTAGTGAGTTTTTGATATGCAAATTAAAGTCCAAGAGAAGGTTCTCCTCTGATTCCAAGTGAAGTTTCCATATTTTGTTTGTGAAATGACTAAGTACATCTTTTAACTTGTAGCAAGAGAGAATTTCGTGAGCGCGCTCGACACTTTCGATCGCTGTCCACACTGGCGGTCTGCCCAGAAATCAGTTCTAGCTTGTGGCGACACAAAAAAAGGAGGATTGGAGAACAACCAAACTATGAATGTTGAATATTGCCCTAAACAATTTTCACGAGGAAAGAAAAAAGGAAAAACTTTCTCTCGACGAGAAGTCGTACATTGCCCAAACGATATATGGAGTGCACTGTCAAATGCCCCAACCCAACGACTGCGTATGACAATTCATAAACCGGAATTTTCCGCATCTTTTCTTGAAAAAACTGGTTTAGACGACAATATCTACCAAAAAAAAAAACTCAACTTGTTCAAAATAAAACTTTTGAATATGAAATGAATAGTTTTAAAAAGGCCTTTGAAACCGCTATAGATATTCCTTTCGCTTTATTGTGCATCAACAATTATTGAATTATAAGACTCTACGTGGAAGGTTGTTTTATGCAACTACGTACGCGTGACAATGGTAAACATCGCTTTTGAACTCATGGTCATCCTATCAGATTAGCAGATTCTATGCCTCCACTTATCTGCGTTTAAAACCTGCCTAATAATTTTTTGTTTTTGTCTTATTCAGTTGGCCCACACCGTCGCAATGTCGTTAAATTTTGCTAGTGCTTGTTACCTTATCCGTCAGGTTGCCCAGCAACAGTAAATATGGGAGCCTTAGGTCTCTATGAAGACAATTTTCGAAAGAATAGGCTACTTGTTAAGATCCTATAATCTAGTGTACTTTTTGCCAAATGATACATCTTTCAACGTGCAAGTTTGAACCCTTAAGCATTGCTCAAGTTTTTCCATGTAAATCTTCTACGTCTGAAGCTTTATTTCTCCCTAGTTTGCAACCGACAAACTTTTGATCAGCAAATCGTTGATGAATCAATCTTGCGAAAGACATAACACGAAACTTATAATTTGACCGCCGCAAACAGTTTTTTTTATTATTAAAAGAAACAAGTGCTACTCGCGAAAAGTGGAACTTCGAAGAGCCTACAGGCCTAATCGAGAGCTGTTGTTCAGAACGCCTTATAACTAAAGTTCGTCTTTAATTTTTTTTTTTTAGAAAAAAAATGTCGCCATTAAGTCCAAACTGATTCATATTGATAATTGAAATACAAATTTTCCATAGGTATTTTCAAAGTTGCTTTAAATAACAATATGTCTTATTCTTATTATTCATATCTGTTAATCTAGTTTAAGTTGAAACGTCTACACATCAAACATAGGGAGTCCTTTGATTAAGTTCGAGATCTTCTCATGGCTCCACTGGATATAGGCAGTGATCGAGTAATGAGAAAATTACTGTGAGTGTTTCCATAGTGCTTGTATAGCATCTGCATCGTTTGTTGGCGGTCAATATTACAGTTATTCCATGTAAAATGTAAGAGAGACCCGAGTGTATGCGCATACGTTTCACAGCGGATCAATGATCGTTTGCATGATTCTAGAAAGAATGAAAAAGAAAAATCACAAGGATCTAGAATTACAGGAGAAAAATCTTCTCGAAGGGATGGCAGAGAGATTTACCTAATCCAGTACAGAGCAATTATTCTGACAGCCATTAGCTTGCTTGTCGGCGATAGTTTGTGTTTTCAAGTGCTAGATTCAGCACGGCGAATATTCGGTCGCCATATTGGACGGGTAGAGATTCGGTACCAGTGACAAAGCTTGCGGAAGGGAGAAGGGGAGAAAACCAGAAAAACCGCCTGCCCGAAACCCATGATTTCTCACAAACCGTCCCATGTCCACTGCGTGACATCCCCAACATGTCACACATTCTTGAAGGAACAATCAAATGGGAAGATATGGAATCTTTTCTCTAAAACTGACTGGCGTGTCATGTAGCAAAACAAAATGTGTAGCGATCGCGTATGGAACGGTGCTGTGATACACCAAATAAAGCGGTAACAATAGTTGAAATCAACAGAAATTTGGAAAACGAGGCATGTCGAATTTGCAAAACCAGACTAGTCTTCCTATACGGGAGACGGCAACTTACATTTGAACTGAAAATTTATTTTGATCCCATAAAGAAAGGATTATAAGGGCCCTGAGTTTCACGGCATAGCGAACAAACCTTTTTACGGTTATGTAGTAAATATTTAATTTGAATATGTCAACAAAGTTGAAATGGTGGATTGGCCACCGTTACGATTATAAAAGCTGACGTTTCGAGCGTTAGCCCTTCGTCGGAGCGAATAGAGGAATTGTGGGTTAAGTGTGCTTTTAAAGGCAGAAAATTGGAGTTACGTGATTGGTGGGAACATGGCAACGAGAAAAACACGAATAAATTATTGGAATGAAAAGCGTTCGTTGATACCTGTGGGATTTAGACTGCCGGTTTGAAAGATGAGCTTTTGTTCAAGAGTTTTCCGGCTTTCCGTGCTACCTAAGTGTAAGGAAAGACCGTAGATTGCCATGTGTTGCTTAGAATGGTTAGGTAAATTAAAATTTCTCGCGACTGGTTTCGATGTTTCCTTGTCATTCCACTCCACGTCGCGTAGGTGTTCTCGGAATCGGTCACCTAGTATTCTACCCGTTTCGCCGATGTAAATCTTTTTGCAATAAGTGCAAGTTATGCAAAAGATTACATTGGCGGAGGTGCACGTGAAGTGATCGGTGATCTTAATGGATCGTTTGGTATTTTTTCAGTGTTGTGAATGAATAGTCTCCTTCGCAGCCGTTGTCTGGGCTCGTCACGCAACGCTCCCTCCTCCACCAACTATGGGTGGCGAAATGGTGCAAAATTCAGGAACGTTGTATACATTCACATTCACCGACATATTGATTCACATTCACGATTTATATTTTTATTCACGAACAAAAATCGTCCACATTCAAGATCGCTAAATACATGCACATTAAAATTCATTCACATTCAGGAACACTCTATTCAACAATGTTATTTTCATTCAGCGATGTCAATCTCATTCAAAAGTTTTCTTATTCATTTAGCAACTTCTGCGCAGCAACAGTTGCGCATACGTCACACGATTAGCATGGCGCCCCGAGCCCACGGTATTTCGATTGATGAAGATGGCAGACGAAAGGGCGGAGACTAGCGACTAAATACAGGAATGACTCCGACCTGTAATTGGATGATAAAAATAGTAAAAGTTTGCAAAAGTTGATAAGTTGCATCTTAACTCCTTGCACGTGAGTATTGTTTAACCGTGTGTCTCCAAGCGGAACAGTGAAATATTAATGCGACTGAAAACTCCGATGTTTCAAACAAGAGATGGTTACTTACATAACGAAGAGGAGACCTTTCTAGTACAGCGATATTCCGGAGAGGACTAAGTCATCCGCTGACTCGTTCCCCTGACTAAACTCATTTAGTCAGTTCAGGCTCAGTTCAGGTGGACGACTAGAGAATGGAGCCATTCCTGTATTTCACCGCTGGTAGGAATGGCTCCGACTCATGCATTTATTCATTTTCTCTCGTTTTTTTTTTTCTTTTTGGCGAAATATTTTTTAAACTGAAATAAAATCTAAAGAACTTCTTATTAATTTCTTCTTAAGTTGAATATTACAATGCTTGTGAATGGAGCCCTCATAAATTAATACAAGGCCATGTGATGTCTAAAGTTTAATGCAGCAACTGCATGTCACGTTTCGAAAATCATGCAATGTTACGTGACGCTCCGACCAATATTTTTAATTTACAGTTTGCTCTGCTGAAGAAATGTGGTTTTGTCCTTTTTATGAAATCAAAGTCTGACTCTCCAATGAAGGGGTATTTAGTCTTGAAAACACCAACAAGTTCATTTCTTATCTGGTCTTCGGTGTGGCGAGGGATGAAATCGAACTCTCCCCTCAAAACAACCTTGCTCTCACGGAAATTAACTTCAGTGTGGTCGCTGTCACAATCTTGCTCGTCCCTTTCTTCAAGCGATTTCGCTTCAATCAAATAAACACTTTTTGGAATTGCAGTAGGATTACTTGTTGTTCCCTTTTTTTCTCGGACGATAAGGATGCCCTGGTACAGATGAACTAGGCACTTCCCTTTTTGATGGACGCCGGCTAGCTGAGTTCTCAGCCCGAAGCGTTGAGTAACCTTCCATCTCCCTTGCGGTAGAATATGTTGCTGTTCGAATCAGTGATCTTGTTCGACTAAGTGGACTCTGTATCCCGCTTCGTCCATCTCGAAAATTACGCATTTCGTCACGAATGCATCTTCTTATGGTCTCTTCGATATCCTTGTTCGACCCGCTCGCCATAATGTTTTTCAGTACATTTGCCGCCAAAAGACGGCGCCTATTGACGTAATGCGCAACTGTTGCTGCTCAGAAGTTACTGAATGAATATGAAAACTGATGAATGAAATTGACATCGTTGAATGAAAATAACAATGTTGAATGGAGTGTTTCTGAATGTAGAATTTAGCATTCTTTGCATCCTATTTCAGTTTATTAGCATTCCCTCAGGAATACGTTTTGTTTTTCTTTCCCGCGTTCGCTATAATTTACATGTTGTAATATAGGTAGGTTTCAGTCACGTGACGTTATTTTTATGCGCCCCCATGTTTGTGCACCTCGCAGAACGTAAACAGTTCGAAGTAAGATTGTTTTATGCTTGATTTTTGGCTGCGGAACGAAAAGTGGAAGAGATGAAGGTGCTCAGTTTTCAAAAATTCCTGAATTAATAGCTAACGAAGGGGAAGAAGCAAGAAAATTGTCAGAATTGAAAAGAGAACGATGGACTCGGCGATAAGTGAAGACGACTTGACAGAGTCACATAAAAAAAAACATGGTCGCGTCTGCGGGAAACATTTTGTTTCGGGTAAAGCAGCGGAAAGGTGGGATAAGTTTAATGTAAACTGGGTGCCATCGTTATGCTTAGGAAATGGCAAAAAAACTCTCTGGAAAAAAGCTAGATGAAAAGTTACAGTCCTCTGCAAAGCGAGACGAAAGACGACGACTTCGAGAGAAACTAAGAGTCGAAGCTCAAGACAAACTACGAGAGCAACTCCGGCAAGAAGTGGCAGCTAAGAAGCAAAAAATCAATGAACCGGGGATACAAGTGGAAGATATTGGTATCGAGAACATTTTTGATACTGATGTGGAGACAGGAGTTGCGACTCAGGCAGAAGAGTTTGACTATCTGTTTGTAACTGCTGAGAAACCCTTCGAAGAGAACTGGTCTGCCGGGGATGACGAGAAAGTTGCTTTCTATACAGGAATATCAGGATTTGATGTCTTAATGACTGTGTTCCGACATGTTTCACCTCATGTTAATCGCAAGTCAATGACTCTTTCAAAGTTTCAAGAATTCATTTTAACACTTATGACGTTAAAACTGAATGCTCCCATGCAAGATTTGGCCTATCGTTTTGGTGTGTCACGTTCGACCGTTTCTAGAATTTTTTCTAGCGTGGATGATTGTTATGGATTGTAGATTGGCACCGTTAATTGTTTGGCCTAATCGTGCTGACCTTTGGAGAACAATGCCGCAATGTTTTCAATTTTCTTTTGGAAACAAAGTTACTGTAATCATAGATTGTTTTGAGGTGTTTACCAACCATCAAACCTCTATGCTCGAGCACAAACTTATTCATCTTACAAAAGTCACAGTACTGCTAAAATTCTTATTGAGATCCCTCCTCAAGGAAGCATATCCTCTGTCTCTCAAGCTTGGGGAGGGAGAACCTCTGATAAACATCTCACAGATAACTGTGGTATACTAAATAAACTTGTACCAGGATATTTAGTTATGGCAGATCGTGGGTTCACTATCCATGAAAGTGTTTTAATGCAGAGAGCAGAGCTAGTGATCCCTGCTTTTACTAAAGGTAGGGATCAGCTAGATCAAATAAACGTCGAAAAAACAAGGGGCATAGCAAACGTGCGAATTCATGTTGAACGTGTAATTGGACTCCTTCGGCGAAAGTACACTATCCTCTCAAGCATTCTTCCAATAGAGTTCTTGGCATGTGATAAAAGAAATGAAGAGAATGCAAAGCCAATGATAGACAGAATTATTACCGTCACTTCTGCTCTAACAAATTTGAGCCCAGGCATTGTACCATTTGATTGATTACTGCATCTTATGCATCAGTGAATTGAAAACACCCTCAACCACCCACCTACAATTAGGGTGTGCAGGTAAATCTAAAAACTGTTGGCTGAGGAGCTAATGTAGCATTAATCCCATTAATCCCCAGGGGAAGTTAAAATTGTCAAAATTTTCCTGGGGAAGTTCCAATCGACTGACGCATTTTATTGACACAGCAAAGACACATAAGTTTTGATAATTATCTATTAATATTTGGATACCAAAATTCATTTAAAATATCTATGTAACAACCAGTTTCTCACAATTTGTATTTGCCTTTTATTTAACTGTTCTGGTTGAATGATTATCTATGTAAGTCGTGCCTAAATAAGAACTAGTGTGACTTTCATATGACTGTGAAACAATTGCTAATAGTCAGTGTTTATTGGTGTCTAAAAGTCATATTCAAACAAAAGAAAACAATGTGTTTTTATTGGCTCAGGGTCTATTAGTGTCTAGTAGCCTAGTAACTATTTCATGGTCAAATGAAAACCACTCAATTAAGTAGTAACTGTTTAGATTTTATTTCATGGATATAGCTGTAAGCACTCTAAAATGCAAATTTCATAACAATACATTTACAAACAGATTTTTCATGCCCAAGTAATTCAAATGGTAGGAAACAAGTCCATAATGCCAGACTGGAGACATCTTATTAAATGTGATCTCATTTTAGAAATGTTGAAGGTGACAGTTAATGGGTTTTGTCCATACACAAGACAAGTTGCAAATGCAATGGATAATACTCCGCAGTCGCTTCCATTTTGTTGCTGTTGTACATTGACGTTGCGCATTCCCTTTAAATTTCCTCCTGACTAGCACTGGTGGTCTGAGGAGTGGGGTTTGACTGACTAAAACTGGTGGGCTGAGGAGTGGGGATTGACTGCCTAACACTGGTGGGCTGAGGAGTGGGGATCGACTGACTAACACTGGTGGGCTGAGGAGTGGGGTTGGACTGACTAACATTGGTGGGCTGAGGAGTGGGGTTTGACTGACCGACACTTGTAGAAGACTTGGATGAATTAGTTGATTTGTTGAGAAGCAACTTTTGGGTAATTACACAAGAACTACATACTCATGATATGCTGTTGCTAGGCATGCGTTCATAATTAAGGCAGGCTAGGTGAAAAAATGTTCCACTTTCACAGGCACCACTCTTGCATTCTAAAATTTTGTTAAATGCAGTAGCTTTAGTTTGACAACTACAAATGGAGTTAAGCTTCATTGCCCTGTTTACAGTGTCTTTCTGTCATTGAGCTGGTTTAAATTTAGGTAATACCCTGCAGTTTGGACAGTATCATGTTTTAGGTACACTTTCAATCCCTAGACAGGAAAGATGGAATTCCTTGACAGGACAATTGGCATTGCAGCACTTCACAGTTCCTTCACTCTTTACAGATCTACAGTAGCAGACTTTACATTTTGATGAGGTCTTAACGACTGGGAGTGCATCACACCTTCTGGTTGACCATCTACCCAATATTTCAGGGAGTATACACACCCTCCAAAAGTTCTCCAGTTTAGGCACCACAGAATCCCAGTGAGGGTTATCAGGTAGAATGCGCTGAGGCACAAGCATAACTTGATCTAATCCAACGGCACAAGCAACAAAAACACAAAAAGGGGCTTGGTAGTAAACAGTTGTTGCTGTACTTGATAATAATATGGGTGATCATGAGGTAAAGTGTAGCGGCCCTGACTGTCCTTTGTAAGACAGGTATTGCTTTTCTTTACATAGCTTTCAAAGTCGCAATTCTCTAGACATAAGGGACACTTAACCTCACCTATACCCTCACCACAGCAATCACATTCGCAGAAGAAATCGGGAGTTGCATGAAGCCGAGGCATATCTTCATAAATTACAAGGCCACACTCGTCCACTTTGAAATTGACATGATTGGTCTTCATCAACTCCTCATAAGTGCGAATGGCGAAAGCTTCATGTCTACAGCCATGTTCTGTAGCTTCTGTTAAAAATTTAGCTAGTTCTGGATAACTAATCCTTTTTATCAATGATTGAGAAGGTAGGGCAGGGTTTGTGTGACAAGCTGATTTACTTTGTGAGGCACCTATCCTGCCTGCTCGGTGTTTGAAGAAACTTATACCCTTTGCTTGTTTAATTGTGTCTCTCTCAACTTGATCAATGTTCTCTTTAGTAATGTCAAGCTTTATGGACATGCAGACTTTAAGTAATTCTGGATATGATAGCTCTAAGTATTTTTTGTCAAAAAATTCTGTAACAGTAGTGATGTGCCGACTTGACTTGACGTAGCATTCAGCATAAGGTTGAACAAGACTTAGTACAACAGGCTTTATTTTGCATTCACTCAACTCACTAAAAAGAGTGTCCATATCTCCCTGAGCTGGTACTGGAACTGATTTATCTTTGATTTTGGATTTCTTCTTTTCTTCATAAAATTGTTCACAATCATCATTCATGAGATTCTCAATATTTTCATCAAGTTCTGGCTTAAGTTTCTTAGCAGATTTGAGATTTATATCTCTCACCCTTGCATATTAAACATCTTTAACAAAAGGGGGAAGATCCATTGGCATTTCATTTGTGTGCAAGCAAGTTTTCCGTAGATCTTTGTCCAAGACTCAAGGTAATACAAAACACAAGCAATATGAAAACACGATTCAGCAAGACCAGCTTTGCAACCCAAGCAATGGGCTCTAATAATGACTCCACTTTCTTCAGAGATAATCCACACATATATAAGAACGATCCTTCGCAGTAAAGCACTATTTGAGCAATAGTGGAAATCAGACCTGAAAAAAAAAAAAAAAAATTTCAGGCCTGTTTCATATGTTTGTTGTTGTTCGATTTATCATCTACGGGTTTATATCGAATTAATTTGAAGGCCTGCTCCCAGTTGGCTTGTTAGCTCAATTGGTAGAGCGCTGCACTAGTATCGCAGAGGTCAGTGGTTCGAATCCCGTACAGGCCTGAAATTTTTTTCAGGTCTGATTTCCACTATTGCTCAAATAGTGCTTTACTGCGAAGGATCGTTCTTATATACGTCTCATAACCGCAGTTCACTCATATGTTTCATATGTTTGTTGTTGTTCGATAATCCACACAGTTATCAATGTGTCATTCATTCGCGGTGAATGACGAACTTTCGGAACGACAACAAATTTCTCCGAGATCTTGTGACCTTGGACACTAGTGACAAAACCGCTAACCAGCTGGTTAAAAGCTTCTAGACTTCGGAAATTTGTAAATTGATCCTTCGTATAGTAACTTGTTTCGAGAACCAAATACGTCAATATGTCTGCAGATTCGATGGGAGGTAGACAATCAGGGTCGAAGTTCTTCCCCTGTATCAATATTGGATCGATACCAATACACTCGATTTTCTCTAAATAACGCTGTTTTATTGCCTCATCAAGCTTCTTTGCGTAGTCAGACAACGGTGTAGACTGTTCTTGGTCCGGGAATTGACTTTTATCTGTTGTATTTTCGCCGGAATCCATGATAATCGTGTGAAAAACTACTAATATTATAGCTTCGGAATAGATTTACAAGTCCTCGGAGGTGCACAAACATGGCGGGCACAATAATATGTGACGTCACACGAAATCGATCTATTCTAGCTTTTTAGTTTCATCGTTGATTTCACCGTGAGAACATCTGGTTTAGTTGCCCTTTTTTCGCGGCCTACAGCGTCGATACAATGTAAGTTCCTAGTTATTATGTTCATCGCGTTCGCTTTAGCCGCCTTTCAGTTTTATATTTCTGCATTTTGTAAATTTATATTTTTGTTAGTTCTTTATCAGTTCAAACCTCTTCCTCTATCGAACGTTTGAAATCATTGCTGTAAGCGGCCACGAAAGGACACGCCTTTTGGCAGTAACACTGAATGTGAATGAATTTAATGTGCATGTATTTAGCGATCTTGAATGTGGACGATTTTTGTTGGTGAATGAAAATATAAATCGTGAATGTGAATCAATATGTTGGTGAATGTGAATGTATACAACGTTCCTGAATTTTGCACCATTTCGCCAACCATAACCAACCGGCTGCTTAAACCCGAGCCACATTCCTTTCCCTGGTTTTAGGCAATCACGTTTTCGCACCTATAATTCTGAATAAGTCCCGCCAAGACTACTCGTCCAATCAAAACTTGTATTCTATCAGCGGCTCATTGAGCAAAGAAAATGGCAACTCTCAATGAAGCTTTTGTTTCGACCGCTTCCAAATTCCAAATTCCTAGTTTAAATGATCCCCAGAAGCTGGTATTGAGAAAATTCTTTTGCAAAAAAAAAAAAAAAAAAAGAGGTGTGCGATCACATCAACAATCATGCTGGGCATATCGTTGTTATTGTTTCTCTGCTCGTAAGTCTTATGGAGGATCAGGTCAGTTACCTGCAAAGTAATGGAGTCAGCGCGGTAAAAGTTAGTTCCCAAGCAGAGATTGACCGCCCTAGTATTGAGTATGGAAAATATTCGTTACTTTTCGGCTCACCAGAAGCGTCGCTCAAGAATGATCGTTGGCGATCGATGCTAGGAAATGATGTATACCGTGCGAGGTTATGTGCTGTGGCTATCGATGAAGCACATGTTATAAGACAGTGGTAAGTCAAGAACCAATTCCTTACTTCTCTTAACGTGCCATTTTAGCTTCGCCTTATGTTATTTAAGTTTATATATTTTCCTTTTGCAATTAAGTCGAGGGGTTAACAATAGGAATGTTTTCTCACTTTCTCAAGGGTATTTCCAAAGCAGATGTGATAGACGTAAGCTTAATTTATAAAGGCGTTATCGTGTTCACAATCCTGTCGAAGAGCTCTTGTTCATCGACATTATTGTCCTCGTCCGTTTGCAGCAGTCTCTTTGCCCTGGGTTTTTCTCTTGTCAAATTAACTTTTACTGAAGATGTAAAGTCTATCCTTTGTGAGTGAAATCGAGGAACAAATGAAGCATCTTGAACTACTTTCTAGCAATTTCTTCGTAGTTACATCCATGGGAAATTTTTGAGATGACTAGCAACTCTAGAAAGCGCCGAAGAATTTACGCGGGGTACTTACGTCATTGAAATTTGATTGGTTTTATCGTGAAACCAAAGATGACGTGTTATTTTCACGTGCAGTCACCGTGAAATCTAAACAAAGGGAGAGGAATGTGGTTCGGGTTTAAGTAGCCGGTTGGTGGGGGAGGGAGCGTTGCGTGACGAGCCCAAACAACGGCTTCGAAGGAGACTAGTGAGTGAGAGGACACGTTTTGCATCATGCACGAGTGCATTTAAAAGTGCCTGGTTGGTCATTAGTCTGAAAAGAACTTCTGACCAAAAAATTGCCTATGTTTTTGTCGCGTTTGAATGAAATGAGCGGAGGCTGCGAAAAGATAGTGCTTGTCTCTGGATCGTTTTGAAGTAATTTAAAGTTTTTAAGAATGATGGATTTAACCATAGTTAGTAGAGGGGGACAAAAAAAACATATGAAATATGCTCCAGCGTGTTACACTTGTGAAAATAACATTATTTTGCATGTTAAAAAAACATAACCATAGATTCTTAAAAATACTAGTCAATATACGAGATATAGTGTTACAGCTGTAGCTGTAAGACTTAAAGTTAAAAATTGTAAACATCAAAACTGGAACATGTTGTATAAGAGTTTGTTTGTAGAAAGAACTATGAAATTAAACTGTATTTCGAACTGTTAAATTATTTGGAAAACTAGAATTTGCAATTACTAGAGTGAAAGTATTTAACCTGTGAAACAACAATTATTACCCTGTAAAATTGAAAAAAAAGACAAAAGAAAACAATGAAGTCAGCACTAATATGTATTAGTTCGATATGTCTTTCATAGGCTTAATGCTTACATTCTATTCCTATGATTACACTAATTCTGCCTGTCTTCTTGACTTGATCGCTCAAGTTCCTTTCTTAATGCTTTAGCTTTACCTTGCTTTTGCCTGATTTTAAACCTTTGAACAACATCTTTGGCATATGAAAACGAGCGTACCTTGACATATAAGCTAATTATGCAGTGTAAAATGTCCTTGCTTACAGAATTAGAAATTTGAAGTTCAGCATCAGATAAAATGACATTATAAGAAGCTGTTACTTGAAGATCTTTAACTGAAATCATTACAACATGTTCATAGTCAATTAATTGTGTAGCCTCTCTTGTACCTTCTCTGAAATGGAATTCAGTTCTCTTGAATATGGCTTCTGCTTGAGCTGTAGGACTCCACAATCCGCCTCGACTCAAGCAGTTAATCAATACTTGTGATTTCTCTTCCCTGTCCTGTAGTCTACAGGCAGTAAGAATTGAAATGGCTTGCTGACTTTCGTTTGTTGTTTTGTGCTTTGAAGTTCTATGTTTTTTATGCAAGCTTTGCAAAACATATCCTCCTAAATATTGCATGGCAGCTAGTTCATTCTCAGACAAGGAAACAGTTGTGACAACATCTTTAGCAGAATTCTTTTTCAATTCTTCTTTGGCATGGCCCGGAAGAGTGTCTGCTAGCTTAGTGGCGAAGAGTGTTCCTGCTCTCTGGGGAGGTCCTTTGAAGTATTTCAAAGAGTTGAGCACAATTTCCCCATAAAACTTGGCATATAAAGCTTCAGAATTTCCTTTGGAAATAAAGGAATCATATAGGTTTTGGACTGTTCTAAATTCCGAAGTAGTTTTTTCAAATTCAAGACAATAATCTTTGACTTCGTCTTTCAAGGACTTGTGGAAAACTTCACGTTGTACGATATTCTGTGTCGTGTGTCTCACAAGCTGGGAAAACACGTCATATTTTAACGCTGTCTCCTTATTCTTTTTCGTCTTAATAGCTTGGTCCTGTTCTTTGTGTTTCGCAGCTATGTGTCTACTTAAGCCTTGCTTGCTTTTACAAATCTTCGTGCAAAACTGACATGTAACTCCTTCCTTTTGAACCCACAAGGGAACAACAGATACATACCTCAGCATTGCTATAAAAGCTTTCTTGCTTTGAAAATTACATTATCAACTATCACTGACAATATTAGGACAGAAAAAGCAAAAGCAATTAATAAAACTCTTTGAGTAAAACGTTAGCTTGCGTATAAGAATATAAGCTTGCGTGAAGAATCGCCTACAAATCATAATAATTCCGCGAAATAAGCGCATATTTATACACTCGCCTCCTCAAAAACAGCTTCTAAATAGTCCTCGAAGTATTCATCTTCGTGTAAAGCTTCAATATAGCATCAAGATCGTCTCCAAACAGAAAATCAGTACTAGAAGTCCCTACCGACGCCATGTTTGTTTAGTGTCGTGTGCAGGGTCACGGTCACGTGACGGTACTTTCAACATAGAAACACGAACAATAGGCTCACATTTAGAAGTTCGCCGGCTTTCCTAACCAGTACCCCTCTACACTATGATTAAACTGAGTAGTTGTGAGGGTGAAACGTGAGAGTGAATGGAATGCGGTCGGAATCTTCCTTTTGTGACGTTTGTAGCGCTGAATGTCGATCGATAAGTTTGGCGCGGTGGTAACCCGCTTGAACAGCAGAATCAGGATAACCATATTTATCGAAAAAGTCGGGCACATTGACTCTCACTTGTGGTGGAAATCAGAGTCATCACTAGTAAATAACTTGGGAATTTGAATTCATTCAGATTGTAACTACATTCTAAATATAAACGAATAACTAAATCATACCGGCGGAACTCACTAACTTACTAAATATTTCATAACACAATCGACACGGCAACTAAACTAGCGTTCACCATACGGAAAACAAAAGTTAAATTAACGGAAAACGTGGCAATTTACTAACGTTTACCCGCGTTTTGCGTACGGAAATTCCGACATTTTCTGTGCGTTTTCGCATCGGTGAATCCCAGTATTCGTTCCATTATTCTCTCAATTGATCGACGAGCCTACGCGTCAAGATGCTATCCTAGACCTTGTGATATCTAATCGTCCAGAATCACTTAAAAACATCCAAATTTTGGACGGAATTGGCTCTTCAGACCACAATGTTGTCTCTCTCAAGTTGACATGCAAAGTCCTTTACATTTTAGTTTTATTTTTATTGCATATTGCTTTTATTCTGGGGGCTGCCGTCAATGAGAATTTAGTTCCTCTCTGGCTTGACCCTTTTTGCCTTTTTGCATCTTGATGTTATTTCTATTGTTACCTGTCTGTATTATTATTATTATTATTATCTTATTATTTAGGCAAATGAAGTTATTATAAATAAATAAATATATATTCGGTAGTTTCCCTTCGCGGTAAATGCAGGCAAGTAAACAATTCATTTTCCGGCATTAACCGCTCGGTTAACGCAGTACCGCAAACAGCGTGTTTTCCTTTTGTTCATTGACATTTTCCGAGTGAACAACAACGTATTCGCCAGAGTTAATAGCTGAAAACACGCATTTTCTTGGAAGGTTAATGTATGTAAATACGGGAAAGCATAATGTTTTCCAAAGTTTGCAGTTCGTATAATGCATAGAAAATGCTATGTTTTCTTTTGTTCGCAACCGTTTTTCGCCAGGTGAATGAAATGTTCACAAGAATTATCCTGTCGAAAGCATGCATTTTCCAACGCTTTTCCGCGATAGCGAACTCGACGAAATTCGTGGAAACGCATTTTCCGGCGTTTTACCTTTCATTGTTGTTCGGTTAATCTATGGAAAATAACATGTATTCTGCCATTTACAGCCGTTTTGCGCATTCGAACGCTATGTTCACTGGAATTAACCAGCCGAAAGCATGCATTTTCTGCAAAGGTGAATTCGTGCAAGGGATTTATTTTCCCGCTTTTACCGCCGCTCGGTTAATCGCTGTTCGTCAAATTTCACTTCTTGGACTCAACTCTACTGCTCAGCTGGTTCTCAAAGCATTTTGTCCTATTTCCCTCTCCCAGACAGGATAAGCACTCTTTAATAATTCTTATCAATTTTATTAATGCACAATGATGTTGTTAGGTTAGAATGGAGTGAGGAGTCCATGCCACTGCCTTGTTGCTGTCATTTCCTGTCCAATTTGCTGATCACCAAATAATGTCGTGGTATGAGCGTTGTGTGGTGTGTAGGATATCGCTGAATCTATCTTACTCATCAAAGTGAAGTTAAGGGTCCCCTGCTTTTTAACGACTTTGAGGCGAATAATTATTTTAGCCTAATGCACAGTCACTGTAGGCGTTTTTTCCTTCCCCTCCTTCTTAACTGAGTTTACTCTCGCTTAAGCTATCCTATCAGCGAAACGAACGATTACTAATCAGCAAGTCGTTTTGTGGAACAGAAATTGTCTACAGTATAAGAGTTCTTACCATTTCGAAGTGAACATCTGTACAGCTCCACTCTAAGACAGGGCTTACCGTACCACTGAACTGGGTTGATTCGAACAAATCGAGCAGTCACAGAGGGTTCTATTGTATTGGGCTTTACAAGCAATGGGTGAGAGGACCCACTGAACACCTGAAATGTGATCAAATGAAAGAATAGAACAGCGTGCGATTCTGTTATTTTTCATTTCTATGATGGGGAAGCCTTTCCAGTTACATTTTTATCTATTAAAAAAAAGTTTGCAAAGCAACATTTCGACATAATTCATTTCATTTCAGCTGCAAAAGATCGTGTTATAATTTGAACAGCATCTCGCCTAAAGAAGGGTTTATTTATAAAGTATTTCTCTCGGCGAACATCAAAGTAGTAGCGTGGCACAGTTCTGATATATAGCAAACAAGACCAATCATGGTTTCGTCATGGCTAGCGTTCTCTTGCATTTCGTGAAGTCTTCTTGTTTCTACTTGGAGCTTTAACTGTCAAATGATGACATCGAGGTTCCCTCCGATTGCCTGTTTTGGTTTTGGGTTCTCGAAACGCGACTGAAAACTGCTCCATTTGAACAGAAACAAAAAACGGCAAAGGTTTGAAGCGAGGCGTTAAATACAGACACTGATCACAGAATAGTTAAGACTACATCATTCCTTCTACCTTAGTTCCCAGTCCGTTTTCGGTGTAGTTAAACCACGTGCTACCATCCATGCTGAAACTCAGAGTAAATTTGCGCACGAGCCAATATTTAGTCTCCTGACCTTGAATGGCCACGCCCTTTATTTCATCAGCGTAACCCAAGTCTACTTGAAAATATGGTTCGGCATTATCGCTGAAAGATAAGGGAGTTTGCATGTTGTTGATTACACGCATTTTTTTCCATAAGGAAAGCAGTCAGGGCATACAGGAGTTTGAACGATCTTTTAGAATATTTTTGTGTGTTATGTGCATGGATTGAGAGACGAAATGAAAGTCTGCATTGGCTTAGTGAAGATGGTTGCAAGATCGACATAAGTTAACAAAAAAGTAGTACCTGAGTACAAGGTAGTAGGGAATTTTTCGTCGAGCGTTCAACTTGGTATATACAAAGTATCTCATGAATGACTGAGATATCGAGTTAAACACAAGAAGAGAAATCCTATATCTATGAGTAACCAGGTATGATTTTTTTATTTTTTTTCGTATTAAAACCAAATGCTACAATCCGAGAAATTTTCGATAATCGACTTTGGATTGAAAATTGTAAACGGTGTGCCATTCATTCGTCAACCTGACAAAGTGGCGCGAAGGGTGAGTGACGTGTTAGCAGTTGACTGGCGATATGAAACACACGTGAAAAATGCCGTCATTCTACCCTTGCGTTGTGTCGGCTTTCTCAGGGCTGGAAATCCTTTTATAATACCGAAGTTTTTCAGTATACAGTATTTGCATTTCCATGCCTTTCGGAAGAGAGAGCTTTAATCATATCCATTTGGACACCAATGCAAGCACTTGTTCTGTTTCGAAGCCTTTCGTAGGATGCCGTATAACTCTCGCCTAATGCAGAGCTTCTGTAAAGTTGAGAGTCACTCAGTAAACCGGTCTGTAAACCATAACTGCAGTCTGAAGGTTCAAGACAAAACTAAGACATGAATGATAAAGTGAATTCTTATTAACCTTGAATAGCGCCGAGCTTTTCCCATCTCTCGCAGCGTTGAAGAGAAAAAATAGTCAATGAAGGGAAAAAGTCGGCAACTTGAACAATCCGTCGCTGTAACGAAGCGCTAGAGCTCGACTGCAAGCAGCAGAGACTCTTTACGGCTGCCAATTTAGTTTTACTGTCTTAACTCTGTTGAAAACCAAATTATCTTGCAATCAGAGTGAAAACCGACAAGTAATATTTTTTGATAGCGCTAATTTGCACACTGCAAAAAAACCCTTTCAATATTGGTGTATAAAAATTTCATAGAGGAAAGATCCGAAACCTTCTATAACAAGAAATTAAAAGATGATGCAAGAAAAAATAAACACATTTTTACCTGGATTTGGAAATGTGTAAACTCGTTTAAAAGCGTCAGATCCCTCGACACATTTCCTGCCTAATGCTACCACGTCTCCATTCACTGGAATATTACCACTGACAGACTGCAGGCACAATCCACCAGGGCTGTACTTCATTGCCTTCCCATAAGCCATTCCACTGGTCTTTTGAAATCTAATTCAAAATTAAAACTTAAATGATACTATTTTCTCTCGGCTCTGCGAAAACTGTTGTTAAAGCTTGCCAGTAGTTTAGTGAAATGGAATTAGTGTTACATATTACTAAGAGCGACTTCCAGAGGGTGACACGACGATAACAAAAAGGAAATTTTCCACCCTTTCTGTTCGGTTGGGTGTATTTTATTATAAGCTGTTTGCTGGATAATGCATTGCGATTTTTAGAAGAAACACACAAGCCTCTCCCTGGGGAGCAGTGTCAAGAAATTCTTGACCATTAAGGAGAAAAAGTCTCAATAAAATACATGGTTGAGAAGAGGAAAAAAAAATCACATCTGGTTGGCTTTTGACAGTGCACTGAAAACGCTGCTTACTGATGGTGGAATATGACCATATCTGATAAGGGTGGTAAGTTTCTGAAGAAACTGTGGTGCTGCGTCAGTGGGAGTAACACAGTAATTTTTATCAACTGAGTCGGATAATATAAATTAGCTATCGTCAAGAGTTTCGCTCTCACGAAGGGCTAACGCTCGAAGTGTTAGCTTTTAAACTCTTCACGGTGGCCAACTTACATTATCAACTTAGATGTTAAAACATAAATTACCTTCTTACCCCCAACGACGCGCGCAGCACCACAGTTTTTAATCAGAAACTTGCCCCCTTTATCGATATCTGATGAGGTTTTTGTTTTCCTGCTTTTTAGTTAAATATAATTATGCATCAGTTTTTCAAACTTTAATTAAACCCTTGGATCCCTAAGAGTGAAAATCTTATTTTTCCTTACAATATCACCCCTGAATCACTCAGTAAGTTCACGAAAATAAAGGAAATGATCACCAACCAGAGGCTCGGATTGCTAAACTAACTCTCCTTGCCAGCACCTTAGAAAATGTATAGAGAACAGTATGGAGAATACGTATGATGCACGATCCTCGCAGTAGAGAGCGCTATTTATGCAATAGCGAAAATCAGACCTGAAAAAAATCAGGCCTGCACGAGATTCGAACCACTGACCTCTGCGATACTAATGTAGCGCTCTACCAAATGAGCTAACAAGCCAACTGGGAGCGGGCCGTTCGGTTGATTCGTAATAAACCCGTGATGATAAATCAGATACAGTGAATATATGAAATTCAGGTCTTATTTTCGCTATTGCATAAATAGCGCTCTCTTCTGCGAGGATCGTGCATCATACGTATCTATAACCGCAGTTCAAAATATATGAACTTTCATATATTCATTGTACCAGTATGGAGAATATGCATACTGATGTTAGGTTGTAGAAGTTGAAGAGAAATTATGTGAGCGTCAATCTTCACCTGTGTGTTTTATCATCGCAAGCACTAAACGACAACCCGACAGGGGTCCCTTCAGTTGGTAGGCTGTCATTAATCATTGGCTTGACGCACATTTCAGAGCATGCGTACTGAAGGGAGCCATCCTTGAGTAGAAGAAACCATGACGAGTCACTTATACAGTCTGTGTCAAATACTAGAATTTCTGATTCATTGACTACACAAGAGTGGGATTTGGGGCTGATACATAGTCCATTCGGGCTTCTTAGTGGACTGTGCTTTGGAAAACCTAAACAAAAGGAAAAAAAATATTTTCATCCATCTATTCGTCTATCCGACTAGCCTACCGCACATCGATTCCAGCCCTCCACCCCTCCACCCCTCCACCCCTCCTCCAACCTCCCATTATCCGGTCTGTGTATCGTCTGTCTGTCTTTGAGTCTATCTAAATCTATATGCCTTTTGTCACAGTTGCTGGGATCTGATTGGCTTAACTATTGGATATCTACTCCTTTAGTAGATGGGATTCAAATAAACAGCCCGATTAATGTGCTGTTACAAAACGAAAAAAAGAGAGAAAAAAAAAAAAAAAAAAAACAAGACTAATGCTGTTCAGTTTTGCTCGATTACGATTGATCATTCGTTCTCGATTTATATGCTCAAAATTTTAATTCGGGTGCCTTCCTCGTCAACTATCACATTAAATGCAAATTTCGAGCTCTTGGTATAATTTACCGAAAACCGTCACTCAGTTACGAAGCTGAACAAAATTAACTGCTTCAAGTTGCCTTTAAGTGATAACCAGGCAACGTGAGTTGTGGATGCCAGTTCAGGAGAGTCATGGGCTCTTTCATCTGCGTCACACAGAACTAGTGACAGACTGCATGCAAAGGATATGTACCCAGCGAGGGTAATTTTGATTCACGCAGAGAAAACTCGCTACTAAGACAGTGAATAATAAGCCTACCACCGCAAGGGGGCCATGGCTTGCACAAGAGAGTTTCACGCGAGGGTCCCAGCTCTGAGTAGTCTTTTCCACCGTTCGCAGGTCGTGGATTGTTGCAGTATCTCGCTCTGACTTTGTAACCGGTTGAACAGGTCTTGCTACAAACGCTCCACGCTGACCAAGAGCTGTAACCACCGTTGACTCAAGTAGTCATGATATTATCCATAGGTATTGGGTCAGAAAATAGAGAACTTTTAATAACTTACATCTGAAATAGACCGGTCAGTATCTATCACTCGGGGGTGGGGAGACAGATGTTTTCTGGTTGTGTTATAATGACCCCCCTCCTCTCTCCTCCCTGTATTATTCTAATGATCTCCCATCGGTAGTCAATTTTCTCTAGTCCCCCCCCCCTTTATACTCTGTTGACGACTGACCCCCCTCAGCTTCTCTGAGAACCAGGTGATCCTCTAAGTCCTCCCACCCCCCCCCCCCCCATTCCTTCTTCAGGGCGCTAACACTTATACATGTGTGCAGTTTGAAGCAATTTACCTCTGCAGTGAATCTTCCGAAGAGAGCAAGACACTTAAACTGATACCCAAGTTCTTATCTTATCTTTACCTGGCAGTGGTGTCTCTATTGGGCAAATGAGGTCTGGTTCCTTGTAATCTGAGAAATATAAAATCAAAGCTTAGTTGGGCATATAAGTAAGATATAAACTGCGTCGCTACTTGGTATACCACATCCCTAGTGCACTAAAAAACTCAAACAATAAACCTGCCTTGTCTTAGCTCCTTCAGCCAATACCATTTTCTCCTGGGAAAGGCCATTTTGCCAGAAATCCATGGAGAAGGGAGAAAGGGCCATTTTTGTTGCGCCACAAAGGTCGCCCAGGGTATATGTCCCACAGACGAATCACTCGTTGTAAGCAATGCCAATCGATTTCGCCTTGGGAACCAAGGCATTCGGTTGCTTATGGCAAACTCTCCACTCGACCAGTCGTTAAATCGTTTCACCATCATAACGTCTGTTTGATTAGGAAAGTTTCCAGTGAAGGTGTAGTGATTCGGAGCTTGCCAAACTCCACCCCAGCATCCTGGCTGAATTGCATCGAGTCGATACAGAAACGGGCTGTTATTGGTCGAATCATGCTTGATGATGTCAGCTTTTCCTAAAATGGAAAAGTCTGCCCATCTGAGCTTACCGGCCAGTGCGTACGCATTTCGCTGGAGGACTGTTCTTTCATTCCAACCCTTGTTGGTGAGTGCTTGTATCTGTGTATCGTACGGTTTTAGATTAAAAAATCGTTTTGCTTTTTATCTTTCAAATCCATTCAAATAGAGTGTATTAGAGCAGTTGAAAACGTGGAGAAATGAAAGGTAATTTCTCGTCCGACTCATCTACAATTGCAATTAACTTTGTGTCGTGTTCCCCTTAGTAAAACATTAAGTGATCAATTTGTGGGATCTGGTAAACCAGATCAACAAAAAAGTGACCCATAGCGGTGTAAGAATCAGAGCAGCCTTTCTGTTCAATCAAATGATACGGACTGGAATGGTAGATTTACCAATAAAGTCCATCCCCCGCCAAACCTTCTGGATTGATCACAAATTATTTTGGCTGGCTTTGTGCAGGGTCCATCCAAATGCAGCCGGTAAACTCCATCACGCTCAAAGCCATCCTCAAAATACTGCTTGCAGCTAACTGTAAATCAAAATCACAATTTTGAAATCTGAATTAAGATATCAAAGCTTTACATGAAAACTCAGTACAGTTACTTTTGTCGGAAATTTGATGATTGGATGCTTTTAAAAGAATAGAGAAAATTATCCAAGAACGGCTTTGAACAAGGGGATAAAGAAACCGGATTAAAATTTAATCCTGGCTGAGTGCATATGAGCCCTCAAACAACTGGGCCCAGGATGAAGAGAGGAATCGTAAAAGTAGGGAGTCTAGCCCCAACAGCACGCCACAGAGTTCCAAACAGAGCCATTCTTTGCGGATTCCAACCCACTCCCGTTGAAGCTGACATATATGTATATATATTCTTAAACAAGGTTTTTTTCCTATTTTTTTTTCAAAATGATCACCGCATAGTAATGTTCACACTAACGAAGAACGAGTTCATTCTTGTAAAGAGAAAAAGGGGAAATGAAATATGCTTCGGGCTCGTTTTTTTATTTACCAGCCTTTCTTATTTCTGCAACACCTCTTTGACTTATTCTCCTTTTCTTCGGCTGGCGCAATCACGATGTGAGTAGCATGTCAGTCATGATAGATGCACGAAAGTAAGCTACCACAATTTGGTGGCTATAACACAGTGGTTGGATGTCAAGGGGCAAGGCATACGCGAGGGGATCAATTCTGGCCGGCTGAGCGCCAATTTCCCTACCCGCTGTGTCGCAAAATAAACGAAAGAAATTGAAACGTCTGCAGAGATCTTTAATAAGATAAAACGTAGGGAGAGGGAGATATCGACTTTTGTGGCTGTTTGTAACTCTTGTGAGACAACCTAGTTCTACATACATGTTATCACTGAAAACCTTCGCACATGCGCAGACGTCTGACGGCTTTGTTGGTAGCTATAGCTTGTCTAGTTTTTTTTCTTCTTTACGAATGGGCGAAGACGAAAACCCTCCAGATGACATATTGAATTCAAGCAATTGAATTCATGAACATCTCGTCTGTCACTATGAAAAACCGTAATTCTGAAAAAATTTGCCGCCTGTTTACTAATTTCGTAAACGTTTACTATTGACATCTAAAGCAGGTTTTGCAATTGATAATTTTCGGTTCACAGCCTCCTTTGTGTACCTGACCTGAAATATCATCACAATTAACCACAATATATTCTAAAAGACGAAATTATTTCCTGATTAGGTATAAGAGTGTTTAGGGAAAAAAAAAACAAACAAACAAACATTTTGACTTACCTGTTCTCGCCAAAATTGCGAGGATCCCAAACAATTAAAACAGGTAAAAAAACTCGTGACATACCGTACGCCTTACGACAAGTTGTTTCCAGTGTTTCGATGTAACGACGTGTTATCATAAAAAGAAAGGTAATGGAGAGTAAAGTAAGAAATGCTGAGGCAGTTTCAGCCAAAATTTGTGAGTAAGAAGTGATTGACTAAAAAATAGTAGAACTCAATTCACCCCTTTACGATATCATTGCAAGAAATGACTTTTTTGCGATTCACTACCCAAGTCCATGACATTGACGTGAAAATGACATAAACTTGACATTTCTTATATCGTGTCACTGGCTACCATAATTTGTTACTGAGAAAAGAAGAGAACTCTTCAAAGAAATTTGAAAATTGTTTCTTAACTGCTTAACTTCCGAAGACTAGCAGAGGGTCTGGATGGGGTTAACTGACCACTGACAAATGGCCAAATTTTTAACTGACAACTGACAAATCGCTGAAAAACTAACTGACAACTGACATTTGTGGTGGGCTTTTACTGACAACTGACAAAAGCCCGGATCGCCCTTGGTATCCTAAAAACTGGATGTAAGATAAGGACAGTTGATTTATTCTGTTCAAAGAAAGTACATTTTCCATTACATATCAGTAGGAGTACGCCAGAGTGTCCTATTTCATTAATAATTACCGCATGTGCCATCCACATGAAGGTCATGTGTCACATATCAGTTATATGGTCTTTGATACCCAACTCGATCGTCAACTTACGCGATGGCCGTGAATGCTGGTATTTTAAGAGCTGTTGTAAGCTTTTACTGAATTGAGTCGGAAACGACATTGGAGCGTCACAGAAGCCGCATTCCTATCAAAGATGTTAAAACCGCACTGGCGCTGATAAAGCACCCTACTTCGTTTCTTGGTCTAAAGGACTTGTCTAGTAAATATGGCCTCGGAGATTTTGATGTAAATCTTTATCACATGGCTCCGAAATCAGGCGGCAAAAGCGATATAATTTTGCGCTAACTACGGACGAGCAATGGAATTTGGAGCTTCCTACCATGCTGGCTGGAACTGGAAGCGAATTAAACAGTATGTATTGGAGTGGTTTGGTATTGGTAGATTTATATCAGTTAATAGCCTACTCTTTATCATAAAACGCCCATTAGATGTCGACTTATAAGCGCCGTCAGAATTTTCTCATTCTTGAATTCATGTAAATTATGCTTTATGTAGATTATAATGACATAGCTAAAGTGACTGTGAAAAATTTAATAATATAAATAATAAAAATAATGATATTTATATAGCGCCTATCCAATGATAGATCTAGGCGCTTAACAAATTGAGAGGAAATTCAAAATTAAAGTTAATTAAAGTAAATAAACTTAAAACTGAAGTAAAAGTATGTAAAGTCTATTCAGTCCTAATGGCTAAAGAAAAATCTTATGTGTCTCATAAAACTCAAGTCTCACTTAAACTTCTCGAAGAAGGAATGCACCGCCTGCACAACAGCACAGCTTCAATTGACAACGATTATCTCCAAGATATTGCATTGAGGACATTACCCACAACAGTTATGGAGAATCTACAAGCATTTTCACATTTTAAGCATAAGACCTTCACCTCATTACAGTATTCCCAAGACTTTGGATTAATTACCAAGGAGTCGTTGAAGAGAGTAACGAAATGAGCAGCCAAGTATTCATGAAAGATCCTACTATCTTGACCCTCAGACCAGCCCGGAGTTTGCAAATGTAAACTTTATGCGACCTCTACCTTCAGTAGAGATCGACCCCGAGATTGAAAGTGCTATGAAAGAATTTGTGGAGAAATATCGTCCTTTGAGGCAAAGGACAGTTCGGGAGGAAGCTACCAAGGGCAGGGCAAGGGCTTTATCACCGGCCGTTTACACGGAGCAACAAGATTCCACCAAAGTGGACTTGTTGGCGGGAATAGGTAACGATTTCAACTCGGGAGATCAGTCAGTACGGTTCAGCAGCGACAAAGGAGCTGTTCAAGCTACTTCGAAAGGTGGGAATGTAACAGATATCACATTTGTTGACGACTGTATCGTCGAAGTGTCAGCTGCCGACGGTGCGAACACATGCAGACGAATATGACATGGGCTCAGAAAACGACCGTTTCTGACCAAGAGGATGAAGATATTACCCCAATTACGGTTTCTAGATCTGGGCGGCCAGTTCGCCCCCATTTTCGCCTGGGTTTCTTAGTTACGCTTTCTCTAATAACCTAGTTGAAAAATACACAAAAGAACGTTCCTTTCCAATCATTTCATCGGAGCGAACCGCAACCGAAGCTTTGTAAAACAAAACATAAATCCAATATATTATGCTAGAGGACTCTTCACAAGTTTTGTTTTCTTTCTGATGATTGCACGGGAAAACGGAAGTTTGTTTTCAGAAGAGTCGTAACAGACTTAAACAATGACTGAAAGTCATTTGAAAGATGTTATTTCATTTCAGTACTAAGAAAAAGCATTCTTTATTGTATCAGTTTTCGACTAAATTTTCGAGTGTACGCTATATATATGTGCTTTTCAGCTAAAATTATAGGGTCGGAAAGTAATAATTAACTTACCAAGTTAATCATTAACAGTCATTTAACTGACAACTGACAAATGGCGGAAAATTTAACTGACAACCGGATAAACGGCCGAAATTTTAACTGACAGCCGGACATTCGTACCCACCCTCCCTCCCCATCCAGACCCTCCTAGCAGTGTGGCGGTCAGGACGTCGCGGTCAATATAATCGATAGCCTTATATTACATTATGAGACAAATGATTAAACGTTCATTTATCAACAAATCCACGATGAAGAACAACATTTCCTCTGACATGGTTTTAGTTTATACAATATTTTTATATGGCAAGGTAGTCCAGAGGAAAATCTCTGACCGTCGGGATGCTGCTATACAGACTGTTTCCACTTAAATGGTCATAAGCTCCGTATTTTTGTTCGCGAAAACCGGCAGACTCAAAATATAAACATACACAGAACATAAAAAAAGTTTGGTAACCTCGCTTGCTTGAGTCGTGCTGGGGAATATTGGCCCAAGGTCGCTTCGCTCGGCCCGTACTGCCACGACCTCGGACCTCGGACCTCGGGCGAACAATAATTGTGGTTCTATAATTCTATGATATTGAAAAAACGACTTCTTAGTACTTTTACAATTTTGTTTTACAAAAACACCGATTTTTTTCTATGTTCTTTAAACCCAATTAGTCCCGAGGCTTCAAAAATTTACACAACTAGTAGAACTTTTTCCTAAGTTCTAGAATCTATGATCAGGTGTTCTAACGACACACTCGAAATCTACAAACGTGTACGCCTTAGCAGGTCAAGTTGTACAGAAGTAGAGCATTCTACTCTTTTGTTGTCCACATCAATTATTCTAGTATATATTTCAGTTTACCCAAAGGACGGCCGATGTTATTTCTGAGGCTTGCTTCACTGCAAGGACCGGAGATCACCATGATGAGCTGAACCGCGATGTACCTCAGCGTGATCGCAGTCGCTCTGACATCGTCAGGATTTGTATGAATTTTAATAGTAATGTCACTTTGGATGCATTTTTAAGTTTAATTTCATCAAACCTGTTTTGTTCTTTTTTGTTTTTAAACACGAAACTACATATACTAGAAGAGTGTTAGTTGTGTTCAAGTTTTATTACCGGATGATTCGTTTACAGTCTAACTGAGCCTGCAATCCTTCAAAACTCTGATTTTCCATTTCGTTTTCTCCTTAAGGATTTTCGTCCTTCCACGAGTTATAAGCATTAGAGTTAACACTTATATTTTCATGGGCTTAGTTTTCCACCGGATAGTGTCTGTGTTACCATGACGTCATAATCTTTATCATATTACAGTATATGAAACGTGATTAGTTAACAGATCAGTCGAGTTAGTGAACACACGTGTTTGGATATCTTCTTGAGAACTAGAGCCGCAAATATTGGTAAGTATATTCATTTTATGATGTTTCGCTTTCCAGTATCCTGTTACGTTTCTAAAGCTAAATACATCGAATCAGTTAGCGTTTTGTGATCTTTTTTCAGTTGACTTTTTTCTATCCAAGGACATTAGAGAATGAAGTAAATGAGTGCGACAACGACCTTTTATCGAATACATATCCGATACAACCACAGTCTGTCTCGCACATGTCAAGTCATTTTCCTTGTCGATGTTGTCATCACAAATGTATGTTTTGATTCTATCAGTCCCCCGCTTTTCTCACAGTTATAACTTAGAGCGGTTGCTTCAAAACATAGGTAATCCCCTCCCCCTTCCCCCAGCCTCACCCCTCCCCCTCTCCCCGCCCTCCCCCCTCCCCGCCCTGCCCCCTCTCCCCACCCTCCCCTCTCTCCCCGCCCTTCCCCCCTCTCCCCGCTCTCCCCCCGCCCTCCCCCCGCCCTCCCTTCCTTTTCCAGCCCTCCCCCTCTCCCTTGCCCTCCCCTCTTTCCCCCGCCCTTCCCTCTCTCCCCGCCCTCCCTCTTTCCCCCGCCCTCCCCTCTTCCCCCCCACCCTCCCCCTCGCCTTACCCTCTTCTCCCCCGCCCTCCTGCATCGAATTAAATCTATCAGTTTGTCAAGGTTTCGTTTCTTTATTCGTCCCTTTGCTATTATTCTTTATTTTTTCGTGTTTTTAAATCGAAAACATCGCTTTATTAGCCCGCACATATGAGGAAATTTGAAATATTCTCATTACAATATCATGAAATTCACAAACAATACACTGGAGAACCTTTCTTTATTAATAGCTTTGCACTAAGTTTCCAGTATTTACTACGATGTAGCAACAGCTTTGAATGAAAGTTTACTTGGTAATATGACGTAATAACCTCGTATTTGTGTATTTAACAACATATTCTTTAATAATGAACGTAAGTGATGTCCCACCACAGATCGACATCGCTGCCATTTCATGAAACCCTTTGACACTTTCAAGATCTTTATGAGAAAATGTTTTTTTCCTAATGTTATTAGCTCACTGTAAGAGCCCGTGGTCTCTTCGTTAGTTAGTGTCTAAAAGAAATCAGAACTCAACGGAAAGGCCATAGGTCAACCAGACACCTTTTAGGCTGATGGCAACGATATCTTTCTGTGTATCACAAGCGGTACCTCTACGAAATACATAGCGTGGTTTTTTTTAGATTCAGAACAGACTGTCAAAGCATATGATATAGATTATTATTACAGAAACAAAGGGAATAGTAGTCCGTTCTTCAAATGATTAAGAAATACCTATAACTCATACATTAAACAGGACCATTTAATACAAAACAAGCAGTACCTTTTAACAACTGTCGTAAAATGAAATACCTGTAAATACTTCCTAATAATTCTGGTCCATACTTTACAATTTCACACGTAAATTTACAAAGTTGCAGTGGCGATTCATTTGATTTTGCTGTTGTTATACCAATTTGTTGTTATACCAGTCTAATTCCAGACTGTTAAAAAAAGGCATCTTTACTGCTTGACCTCAAATCTTCGCTGATCTCATTGAACATCGGTGAAAGAAGGTCAGTGAAGACTCTTATCGAAGGATTGATATGAACGAACAGGCAATACTCAAACCGAAGCTTCCAGAACATATAATCATCTGGAATTGTCTCCAAAATTTTAAGTTGCACAGTGTGATGATCGGTCTGTGCGACAGTGGGATCTTTCTACATGGTTAGGGTGAAAAGGTATAACAAGTGAGACTCGATTTCTGAAAAAAAATCTCCGTATTTGACTTTTGAACTATAGATAAGACCCTTTTTTTTCAAGGTTTAGAGCGCTATTCGAGTGAGTAACGTAGAAGAAAAACCAAAGAGATCACAATGGTCAACCAGAATTAAGAGAAACTATACCTTTAACACTTAATGAAAAAGTAAAAACAGCCGAGCTGCCTAAAGCGCGGGAAAACGCTGTTGACCAAGTCGTGATTGGTTTTAGTTTTGCAGTTTTGCATCTGATTGGTTGAGAGAGTGACACGAGTTTTCTGGACAGATCACAGAGCGAAGTAAAGCAAAGCTAATGCAATCCCGAAATACTTTCGACATTTAACTGACAATTTCTCTAAACATCATGGGGGCATACAGTCCCATACAGTAAGGAAACAAAACAAAAAAAGAACAACGTTCACCTTTTGATTTTTTATATCAGACCGATCTTGATTTCAATCCACATTAAAAAGTAACAACTGAGATTCAGTTTATGATCAAACGAAAAAAAAATAGCGCCCAATTTTTGATCAGACACAAATAAGAATCTGTTTGGCCGAGTAGGACTGATAGTGACAGTTATATCCCCTGGGAGATACTTAGTAATTGAACACTCTCTATATTATCATCATTGTCAAGTCGTACTTAAATGGAAAAGCCTTATTGGTTGGTTGTTGATCAAACATAAAAACTCTGGTCATAAAATACTTTTGAAAGATAATTTTCTAATTAAGATATGCATTTACTGATACAAAGTACCGATTAGATTGTTGGCTATTTGCACCACTTTCCCTTCGCCCTCGCCTCCCACATCGTCGACCCCAATGAATAAATGACCGAAAGAAATAATGACTGAAAGTAAACCAAGTGAAAAATAAAATGGGTGACATTTGTGTTTCACAAAGGGTTAAATAATTAAACAGTTACACTTTATTTGGCCTTTTAACTGAGTGCTATCAGTCAGTTAGAATGCCAATCAATAAAAGCTAAATGGTAATGCTATTATCACCACAGTAGATAAACTTTTTTTACTCCAGGAACGTAACAGTCACTTGACCATGACCAGCGTTGTTGCAACAACATTCATTGTCCTGGTTGTTTCCATCGTTGTAAGAGCCTCCCCCACCCCCACATGTATCAAAACCACCATTTCCACTGCTTCCCCCAGAGTACCCTCCTCCTCCTCCTCCTCCTCCTCCTCCTACTTCTCCTCCTCCTCCCCATCCATAAGCTCCACCACCTCCACCAAACCCACCATCGACATCGTAAACCCTGGCTCTTCCACCCACCCCTTCCTGAATAAACCCCTTACCACCTTCTCCACCAAATCCACTTCTTCCACTGGAGTAAAACCCGCCACCACCACCACCTGAAATACAATGAATATATTAAGATTTTTTTAAGTAAACAAAAGCGAAATTTTGTTTTTAATAGGATGTCAATCCCTTCGATTTTTGGAATTTTTTTACTCGTATTTTAAAACGCTCCAATAAAACCGTAACCGGCTCGGCTAAACCTTAATACAATGCTTTTTAATTGAGCCGCTATTCGTGAGCTTTGATATTTGTATTTAGCTTCTGTAAGACCTAAATGTATAAACGGTTTTTTTTTTAACCTTTAACCTTTATTATTATTATTTGTTCACATCAGATGGTCATTACTACGCCGGCTTGCAAATAGCAAAGAGCTAATCGCGGCAAGCCAGACAGTTGACATATTTTATAAGATAAATACTCACATACAATTACAGCATGTAGACATTAATCTTCGTGCTTACAAACATCTAGGTATTAGGATAATATATATGTAAAGAGGAAAACTACAGACTAAACATAATTACAGTTTGTAATTAATCTTTCATCTTATTAATTAGAGTATCTATGTCGACATAGGAGTTTTCAGTTTCAGGAATTTCGATTAATTTTCTTTTTTTCTTATCTTACCTGTCCTGTCCAAGATACTGTGAGTTGATTTAACACATTACCTAAAGTTTAATTTAGATGATGATTATTTGACCCGTACGGCCCCGCGCGCGTAATCTCATTAAAAACCATAGTGAAAGCTGACGTGTGTAGGGGCGGACGGGTTAAGGAACTATAAGTTTCTTGTTCTGCCCCAAAAGACAAAGGAAAACTTTTTCTGTAGGATCTTTATCGTGATTGTTCAGCGTGCGCTCGTGCGCCGCGTCCTATTTAGGTTGAACCAAATTTTGGAAGTGGTCCTATGATAAGATACCTGTTGATTAATTTGATCGGGCTGGACGGGAAAATATTTGACAGTCGGTCGTGAAGCACGGACCGCGCTGCACTCGGTCCGTACGCCATGAACTCGAGCCAAATATTTTCCGTTCTCCGGCCAACACCGCTACCGCGACTCGTCTTTACAGTAAATATGGCCTATACGGCCTTCGATCACGAGCTTCCTGGCCAAATAATGACACGTTACATTCACTGAAATTACATGGCATTCTCAAATCTCGAGGAAGCCGAGGAGGAAAAAGACGTTTTTATATCAACAACACGAAAGCTTATCGGATATAAATGGTCATCACTCAGAGACAACCGAACACTAAGGCTAGGCATGTACCGCGAGACCGCTGCTTGATCCCGAACACAAGACAATCGACCTCATCTGTAACAAGTCAGCAAAGCCCGAAAACTGAGTTTGCTGTCCCAAAATTTTTATTTACGAACGTTTGTAGCCTGACTAAAACAAGGAACCGGGTTAGAGTGGCCGTACACTCGAAGATCATTTAAATAAGAACGATATTGATGACTGCGTCGTGTCCGAAACACACCTTGAGCCAGATAAACCTGGCCCAGTTGTCAGCATACCTAACTACAACATGTTCAGACGGGACAGGAACTGGTCAAGATCGGTTTTGAGGGTAAAAGGAGGAACTGCTGTTTATGTGAGCAGTAACCTAGATGTTGTCGATATTTGCAGATCAAAACTACATAGCTTAATTTTTAGATATGATCTTTTATAAACACGCAGCAAGTTCTATTTTCCATATAAGTATATTTTATCCGAGATGTATTAAAGAGTTATGTGCCTCCGATGCGTATATCGAGTTATGGATACGCGCGGGAAGTTTGGAGAGCAGAAGAGAGGAGTTGCTCGAAGGGCAGCCGGAAGCAACTCTAGCTTCCGGAGTTACATGATCAATGTGTCACGCGGGTAAAAACCCTATTACTGAAATAGCATGTGGAAAAAGCCATTTTGTGCAAATTGACAACAGGGTCAATGGAGAGGAAGAGAATTTTGGATTATTCCATGACAAAGATGATAATTGCTCTACATCTGTTATGGTGCGTAGTTGTTTGTATTACTTACCCTTCGTGCTCTGAATTTGTTCTTACAAATGTCATCTTTAACGCATTTGCCCTTGTTTAGAGCCGGACAAATCATTATATTTAATTCAGATTTACACTACATTTGTCCATATTTACACCCAAAAGCAAATGCACAATTATCCTATTTATCTTTAGGACAACTGTCATATTTGTCTTCAAGTCAAATACTGACAAATATGACAAACATCACATTTGAACCACATTTGGACTGCATTTGTCTGACGTCAAATCTGATTTTTCGCCCAGTGTAATTTGAAGAAACATTACTTAGATCTAACTTCAACTGTGTATGATCCTGCAGTTCCTTAAACTTTCAAAAGTGTCTGCATAAAAATTTCATATAAGCAGACGACTAACTGCATTACTAGCCAAACTCTGTTGTTAATTACCTGTTTCTAATCATATAATTTCTACTACTCGATTGCAATTTTGTTTTGTTTTTTGCTTGTTTAGGAGTCTCGTTATTGGAACATCAGTTCTCTCAGATCTCTCCTGCCAAATTGTTTTTTGCGAAGTCTATAAATAAATTTATAAATTAATAAAATAACATTCCCCCCAACGTCGCGAAGCCTCAGTTGAAGTAAAAAAAACTCAGTTTTGTTTTCAGCCACGTTCACGCATCGCCTTTGGTAAGTAAAGTATCGTCGACTCCAAAACTGATTCCGTCGCCTGAAAGAGCTACATGCTCATTGTTTTTCGAAACGATTATCATTTAAGCACATTTTCTTTTCAAATAGAGCTCTAAACGGTTAAAGGGAAAACAATCTTGAAAGTTTTGAAACTTCGCGGGTAAAACTTATAAAGTCAGCCTGAACCATCTCTATCAACTATCCATTTTTCATAAATTATAAGCCAATTAGAGCGCACGTTATCATATGATTATGATATAACATGAAATCAACAGCTGAGATGTAAGGAATCATCACGATATACCCTTACCTGAATATCCATCATCAGCAGTCTGTGCACCATGTCCATTACTCCCCCCTGACCATGATTTGTATCCAGGATTCCCTGTTGTGTTTGTGCTGGCGTCACATCCTTCATGTCTTGATCGAGCTCTATTTACCCCTCCTCCGCCTCCAGTTATTATCAAAGGTGTGTTAGCTCCTCTCACCACAAATGTACCTCCACCACCTCCAGAAGAGTAATAGCGCGTGTTTATTCCTCCTTCTTGACCAACGAGTATCTGAATGACTTCACCCTTGTTTAAGCCGAACGTTCCAATCATTCTTGCTCCTCTTCCTCGGTACTGAATACTGTTAGCAAATCTATCGTACCCTCCTGCAGCTGCTATTGCTTCTATTTTGTAGTCACCAGTGTACGGCACAGTCCACTGTTGAACTCCGCTGGACAGTGTGACTTGCCCGTCATGATCATGTCCTGTGTAGTGACTGCCCAGCGTTGTTGGACCAATTCTTCCACTGGCGTTGAGGTTTGTAAAAACGGCCTTGAAAGCTGAAAGGGAAGAGTTAAGTTATCTACATCGTTATAACCATAATTGTTTTAGCTTTTTACTTTCATTAGAGGTAAATTTACATCTACAAAAAAGACATGGAACAGTTAGAATCTTGTAGATTGATCCTTAAAACTACTCACCATTATTGCAATTATTAAGTTATTTAATATACAACTTTTTTATTTGATCAGTTATTCAATTCTTTGTCTCTCAATGGACGTGTACCCGCTAGTCACGAAAATATTTTTCCCCGAAAGTTCATCAAGCATCGCAACTGATTGTGATTGAAATGTTGTGTCGATCTTCCTTATTAAAAGAGATCGCTTTTGAAATAGGCCTTCAACTAAAACTGTCCTTTTTTTTCCTCATTTCAGTCCAAAGGTTACTAGTATACTTCTTTAAACTTTCCCTTCTTAAGTTTGAATTATAGATAAACCCATCCTCTAAAAAAGCCACTCTCGGATTTCTAAGTTATTTCTTCTTTAAATCTGGAAAGCGAGATTTATCAATGCTACTGGGCTAGTTTAAGCCCTTTCTCCCCTTCCTTTGGGCTTTTCCAGGCGCTATTGCATTAATTTACATTTTCCGCTTTAGTGCTGACGAGTAACTGATGATATCCAGCCATTGTGCGTGAAAAAATTCGAGAGTTGAGCAAACCGTAAAATTTTGATTTAGCGTCTGAGGCTATAGAACCAGGGGATTTAATTCTTGCTTTTCACGTGACGTCATCGAATTTAGAAATTAGGAATTATCGACCCCTACGAGAATTCGGTTTACTAAGTTAATAGAGCAGTTGAATTCTTATCTTTTGAAAAATTTTCCGTTTGATCGGGCTTTTCTTCTTGTGGTAAAGCAAGGTTAAATTTCTAAGCTATTGCTTGACATGATATTAACATACTGGTATGTAGGTTAAAGAAAAGAAGACAAAGAGAAGTGGATAAATAGATAGATAGATAGATAGATAGACAGATAGATATGCTTAATCAACTCTTTTGTAGGCAGAGCTGAATTACAGTGCAGTATGTACACACTCTGACAATGATATAAATAGCAGTGATTATATTTGAGCAATTTCTCATGTGTGAATAGTTTATATATGGGTTATTAACCAAGCGTGAGGTCAAAATGGCTGGATATTGGCCGAGTTCTTTCTTTTGCATTTTTATAGACCGAGACGAAGTCGAAATGCATAAAATTTTGAAAAAGGACCAAGGCTAATATCCAGACATCTTGACCGGACAAGCTTGGTTAATAAAGGATTTATTATATTACAAAAGATTTCGCTTTATTACGAGTTAAGAATGACCTTTTTCCTTCGAGAGCTGGGAAAGAAAGCCAACTGTGTTTGTTGCACAACAAACTCACGAGAGCTGCTTCTATTTTCTTTGTTTTGACTATCTTCTGCCGCTTTTTGCCTTTCCGTCGCCGAAATTTTCCAAGAGTTACGAACGTAGTTCTTATTCTATTTTTTTTCATGCGCGGGATCAATGTGGGCAATCCTGAGTGGGCAAGATGGGCCCATCTTGCTTGCTCGAATAGCCAATTAGAACGCAGGATTTGCTCCATCTTGCCCACGGGCGCTGCGTGCGGTGTGATGAATAATCCTTAATGAGTCATATTTCAACGGCATGCACCACAATTTCATGTCATCTTTCAGTGAGATGAGAAAACTGCTTCTTTTTTTGTACGATAGTAAAATCATCAGTGACGAAGAATTTTTGACCTTATACGAAAGTTACAGTTCCAAGAATCCAGAATTCCCTTACAGCTCCTACCCTAAGTTTGATTTCGACCAGATGGATGAATCAGTGATTAGCGGAGTTCAGACTGCGAAAACAGGACATAACGTTATTGGCAAATGTCCTTCAATTACCAGACACTATACGCTGTCCACAAAGAACAACGTGTGACCGAACTGAAGGGCTTAGTATGCTTCTGAAGCGCTTCTCGTATCCATGTCGCTATTCAGACATGATTCATCGCTTCGCAAGACCAGTTCCTGAAATAAGTATGATTACCAATACAATGATGGAACATATCTTTTTGAGCCATGGTCATCCTATTGTACAATGGAATTTTGATATATTGATTCCGCCAATGCTACAGGAGTATGCAGATGTTATTCATGCAAAGGGTGCACCTCTCAGCAACTGCTTTGGGTTTATTGATGGAACAGTCAGACCAATTTCTCGCCCATGCCAACACCAAACAATAGTGTACAATGGCCATAAACGGGTACATTCCCTCAAGTTTCAGTCCGTCTCACTACCAAATGGACTCATTGGAAATATGTATGGGCCTCTCGGTAAGTGATGTTCACTGGGATGCCATGAATATAAGCTGCCGCATAAGGTTTCTTTAATTTATTAACTTTATTTATCCGTTTTGGTATGCAGAGGGGAGAAAATATGATGCAAGCATGTTGGTAGATTCCAATCTTCTCCAGGAATGGGAAAGGAATACCTTTTCCCCAACTGGCCAACCCATGAGTGTTTATGGTGATCCCGCCTATCCGCTGCGACTACACCTACAAGCACCATTTCGTCATGGTGTCCTAACACCGATGATGTAACAATACAATTTTGACATGAGTTCTGTTGGAGTAGCTGTGGAGTGGCTCTTTGGTGACATCAACAACGACTTCAAGTTTTTGGATTTTAAGAAAAACCTGAAAACTAGAATGAATTGAGCGGGAAAAATGTATCTTGTATGTGCACTTCTTAATAATGCTGTTACCTGCATATATGGAAACAAAGCCTCAGACTTTTTGGTCTAGACCCTCTTTCATTGCAGTATTATCTTAGATAAATTCTCTCTTATAAATCGAGCAGAAACGAAGGTCATTTTAATTAAACATAAATTCATTAAGTACTTGAATTCTTCTTGGTGGTCAACAATGTAGACGTGATCAAACTTGTAACAATAACAATGAATGAAGTTGTTTTTTTTTTTTTTTTCCCAATTCAAAAAACGCAAGTAAATAATAAGACATCAATTTAAACGAATACCTGTCTTTTTGCCGAAACAAATAAATACTGAATCTACATGTTCATACTTAGGGAAAATGTCATTCTTTCTTCTAAAAAAGATTTTGAATAACCAACAGAATGGCTTGATTTGTTTGTTTTTGTTGCTGTGAGACAGTCACCATCACCTGCTGATTCTGCTCTTGCTCTACTCCTCTTAGATCCAGCTCTTGTTGTCGTAATTCTCGCTCAGTCTTGACTTTCTCTTGCATGAAATCTATTAGTGGTTCAGTGCGAGCACTTCTCCTTTGGCGCCTCGGTTTTTCCTCGCATTCATTGCCATTCTCTGTTGACTTGCGCTTTTTCGTTTCGCTGTATCGCTCTAAAGCTCTGTGCCTTATGTCCTCTGCCTTGCTTTTATCTTCTTTCTGCTTTCTTGACTGAGCATCGCCAACTTCGTTTAAACTTTCTTCTTTCCCGACTAGTTCTTTAAGCAAAACATCTATTTCAGACAGGTCGTCCATGGATATTCCACTTGCAGTTTCTTCTTGATGCATTATAGCCTTATACTTCTTCTGGAGAAGAACCCATCGGTCTCTTACTGCCCTCTTATCTTTGAAATGAAAACAGAAAGTCTTCACTTGATTTAACTTTTCTGTGATCGATACCCACCTTGCTCCCCTGGCAACACTTTCTTGTTTGAATGAAAACAAATCACTCTCCAAGATTTCTCGAGGCAAAATAACATTATGATCTTGAGTCCACTCCATAGCTCCAACAGCAAAAAACAACAATTCATCTATTTGACTGAGGGTCGAGGAAAAATGTAAACTTATTAAGATAAACATAAAAATATTTTCCGTTGAAATGTCTTCAAAAGACTCAATAGTTAAGCTTACTTTAGCTTTCCATCGGAGGCCGGCGCCGACATCTTTTTGCTCAAAGCTACGAGAAGTGAAAATGTCTGTTTGTTTATCTATGTTTGAGTATACAATTTGAACAACATGAAAGAAAATAATTCTAAAAAGGTAACAAGAGCAAATATGAAATGTTAAAACAAGTTTGAAACAAGCTAGTGAGAGAAAAATTACTCACGTTCTGAATACAACGCCAAGATGAAGGTTCTTACGTTCGCGCGAAACGAAGGCGACTTGACAAGCAACTCCAGAATGCCCAACGGAACAAAAAGTCACTTCCGGTCGCCGTCGCCGTCGCAAAATAGCCTCCTGCTTAAGTTCTCTATTTAAATTTGTAAACCACGCCTAGCTTCATCTTGTTATCTGTGTCTCCTTGGAATTCTTTCATATTTATATTCGTTCTCATTTCACTCATTCAAGTTAAGTCAAGTCAATTTTTATTTAAACTTACACAGAAATAACAATCATTATTGACTTGATAGTGACGCTAAGCGAACGTGGAAACGTCGTAGCATTTGTCTTGAACCTTTAACCAAGATGGTTTTTAATTTTTTTTAAACTTGCCAACCTCATCGCAACTCTTTATAGTTAAAAAGTTTTCAGGGCTTTGAAGAAATGTTTCTAGATCTACTTTAGGACAATTTGTTAACTGCTGCTCAAAAGCTGTCTTTATATTTTTCTTTTTTCTCTTACTTGTTTGGTTAATGATTAATTTCACTCGTCTAGCTCTATGCAGATGCCAATGACTTTTTCATCGCAGCCTGTGCATCTCTTGGACAATCATTTTAAAACTTACCTTTCTTGCTATCGTTTCTCTATTCTTAATCCTCTCCTTTTTCTCGTTTGTATGTGTAGTTTCAACGGTTTATCAAATGAAGCCTTGGCCAAGAAACTCTTAATTGAAGTACGGGCAGTTTACAGTAAGAAGAAGTGGAGGAAGTCAACCATCAAAGGTAAGCCTCTATCATAATTTTTTAAACAAGAGCAGTGGAACTTCCTCCAATAAGATACCAGCTGGCCATATCGAATTTATGTTGCTATTTTTCTATAAGAGCCGTTTTGAAGGTACTATGTGCAGGCAATCGAGCCTCTCAGACAATTGGGTCAAAATAGATTGCGAGCAGTCTCTTTACTCTAAAACCCGGGGCAACGAAGGTGAAAATATCGAAAATGTGCGTTACGCATCTGTCGGGCGCCAGCTTAACTCTGCCAGTACTTTTACTTATTTTCCTATTTGTCCTCACTGGCGTTCTTTGGAGCAAAAGAGAGACTGCTTGTAAGCTTAAGTCAAATTAGCGTCATAACCCTACCTGTAGCGAATCTAAGTATGCTGACTAACAAGTAAAATTCATCCATTCAAATCTTGATTCGCCCTAGACTATACGTACGGTATGTCTCGGCGAGATTGCTGGTGTAATGTAGCTATATAAATAAAATGTTTTCAAAAAATAGATTGAAGGGTTGAAACGGTTGAATCTATATTTGAACACAAGTCAAATTTTAAAGCGAGTCAAAAACTGCCAAAGCTGTTAAGTGCTATCGCTGAATAAATAATGTTGGGCGGCAACCAATTTTTCTCGGAGTAATTTCTACCAATTCGTGTCGACAGCATGCTTCGTCAACTAACATAATCTATTTGTTTTAAATTAGGTGCGGTTCATCAGCATTGGAGATCTATAAGAGATGATAAATAAGGAAAGCAAACAACAGCTTTAAGAAGCACCGACGGCGAGTCAAGCGAAGCAATCGTTTAAAGAAGGTAAATATTTTACATCAATTATATAAGGCCAGATTGTTAACGTTTACTACTTTGTCTCTTATGTTTTGGGACAAGTCACTTAAATCCAGTACAACAAGAGAAAGTATGATTAATACAGTTATTATTTTTTCTTGGTAACAACTCTGCGCGTGTATTAAATCAGTTGCTTAATAGCAGCCTCCGCTGCTGTTTAACTGCTACAATGTCAACATGGTTTTCTTTCAAAGCTTGAGCTAAGTGGCGGATTTTTGTGTCTTTCGTCTATTTCAATCTTAGCAAGCTCATAGTCGAGCTTTTCGTGTCACTGAAATGGCAGTTATGGCAACTTTGGCAATTATTTGACTTCTCAATAGTGCTCTGACAAGGCTCTCACTTGTCTCGATCTTTTATTCCCTTTAGAAACTTTCTCGACGACTGTATACTCTGGACAACTCGACAGTGCTGTCTGATGGAGACAAGAAAAGGGCACGAGAAATTCTGTCTTCCCCAGACGCATTACATTATATGTCGTCGGAAGAAAGCTGCGAAGAAGAGGCAGTAGAGCCAAGGGGTGGCCCAACACCACGAAAAGTCAGAAGACTTTCATGGGAGAGGAGAAAACTGAGGAACATTAAAGTGATACTGGATGAGGCGTATTTTGCCACACTAAATGAGAAGCAGCGTGTCAACCGGACTGAGGATGAATCATCACGCCCGATCACGCCCTCACCCAACTAACGGCCCGCGTTGGGCTGTCCGCAGCGACTAAGTCGATACATCTTTTTCAGCATATTTGACATTTTCTATATACTAGCTGCAGATTTTTTTGATGTTCATTTGTTAAGAAAGGAATTGTAGGCACATTTTGCTCAAATAACGAGGACGACATTCGAAGACGATGTACTTTTTAAATGACAAAAATCAATTGTGTGTCACCGATCCATCGACTAAAGTATATGTGTGATTTTACATGATATTTTTGAAGCACAGATTTCGCAAATAAACGGTATAGTCTGGTAGGGGTTATAGAAAAACGCACGATCACAACATATTAACCTGTTCTGTAATAATGAAAAAGGAAGAGAAAAAAACACTACTGCGCATGCTGAAACAAAAAAAAAGTGTTTCTGAAACAGAACATTGTACATCCTCCCCTCTAAGTCTGAATACATCAGCAGAAACAAGAGGAAAATATGTTTGCGAAACGTAACCTTGTACTTCCGTGAATGTTTCGGTCTGACGGAAATATAAAAAAATCATGTTTCCGGAACGTTACCATGTGTTTCCGCACATGTAAACACGAAGTTACATATGCAGAAACATTTGCTTCCTTTAACTGAAACCTAACGGTAACATGTAAAAAAGTGATTCGGTTCCGTTGTTACCGCAGCAACGGAAACACGAGTAAACGTCACCAAACCGCCAGCGGATACACGTGTTACCTGTCATGTTTCCGCAACGGTTTCACAGATCTCTTTCACGTTTCCGATTACGGATTCTTGATATTTCGTCCTGTCAAGGGCCTTGAAAAACCTGATGCAGGCAAGATCCCTGCGCTGACTTAGGGTTGGGAGGGAAGATAAAACAAAGGATTCCTCATAACCATTATCTGGAAAGATAATCTTCAATGCCCTCCTCTAAACGGCTTCGATAAGATATGTACATAGGTGATGCATGTTCACTAAGAGATCTGATTAATGAACAATGTATTTACACTAGGTCAGTATGATAGGGCTCTGACTTCTTAGAAAATCTCAAGGCATGCAGCCTTTTTCTAGCTCTTCAAATAATATACTCAACATGCTGATTCCACTTAAGGTCATTAGACATATATGCCCCTTGGAACTTATAACTTGAGACTCTTTCTATGTCATTACCTAGTATCTCCATGGCATCTGGAACCATAGGATGGTATTCAAGAAAGTTGACAATCATCTCTTTGCACCTCTTGGGATTTAAGCGCATACCTCAGCTAGTAGCATAACCACAATGTCCTGAACAACAAACGAAAGATACCTTGGGCTACATCTGGATATTCACTCAAACACAGTTGGGTCATCCACATACTTAGTGCACAGATGCCAATTATCAGCAAGCTTGTTAACCAAGACAGCAAAAAGGATGGAGGCTAGCTTTGTCCCTTGGGGGAGACCCAGTTATGAGGATAGACGGGGGCAGATAAAGCCCCACCAATTCTAACAATCTGAGATCTGCTGGTAAGGAAATCATTGATCCATTTGACCAATTATGATATTGCTCACACCCAGTTGTTTAAACGCAAGTTGTAACTTACTATGATCAACTAGACCAAATCCTTTACTAAAGTCTGCAAAAAAAATTTTTCGAATACAACTCCCAGGACAATCAAGAAACATCAGTGTTAAATGCACGAAACAGAAGAATGCATGAATTGTTGATTTTCCACCAATAGAAAACTGTTTACAGTCAAGCCTATTCCTTACCTGCTTAAGAGCTGCCGTCCGTATAAAAATATCGCCCAGATGTGTGCAATATGAAAAAATAAAAAATTTCCAAACTTTTCCAGAATATAGATCTAGATGAACTAAAATACTTTGAGTTCAATTGCATTTTTGTTTTTCGCGAACGGTGGCAAAATCGGTCTTGCGGCTCTCACGTCAGTTTCAATGCCCTCTTTCTACGTTGCGTGACGAGAGTAAACAACGATCTGCTCATAGGCTACGACGATCCTTACTACTGTTCTTCTTCATCAGGGACAGTTTTAATTATTCAGTTACAGCTAATTGCCCCGAAAAGTATTTTGAATGTAATTTTGCAAAGAGAGGAAACCAAAAACTCTATTTCATCTCTAACATCCACTGAACAAAGATATTTTTCGGTCTCCCTCCTTCAAACAAGTGAAAATAGATTGAATGAAGAGACAACTATCGTGTTTCAAGGCGTAACAACGTAGGCTCCTTATTTGGTTGTTGCCTATCGGCCTATCTTGAAACATTACTGAAAGCGCCCACGTAAAATAATGTTTATCATTTAATTGACATAAACAACCAATCCGGAAGTAAACAAGCTGAAGTCAAATTAATCAACAGACACATCATCAAAAAGGACGTGGGTCTTCTAAGGCAAAAGAGGACGCGAGACGTGCGTGACGTGATGCTAAGAATGATTGTAGTATGAAATATAACTGTGCTTAAAAGCACTGTAAACTTGACTAAACTCCAGACACAAATAGTGTAACAGAACCAAAACTAAACCAACACAATTTGTCTTCCACCACTCGTAAATATAAAATCGTTTGATAACAGGTGGTAACACTCGAAGCACGAAACGCGTGATAAAATGAACACTGCGATGGATGCAAAGCGTGATAAGTGACACATTTGTAGCCGACTGATCCCTCTACCTTACCATACACAGCTTTCTTATGAAAATTGTCGATGTTCTTGATACGCTCGTCAAGTTAAGGCAAATATAAACAACCTTGCTTGGAACTAGTGGACACATTTCATGGTTACCTGTGCATTTTTTGCCATCGCCATTAAACCCAACCTTGCAGCTGCAGTTGAAAGAACCTTCGGTATTGTTGCACTCGGCATTAACGTCACAGTTGTGGGCATTGGCGGTACACTCGTCTAGATCTGCAGGAACAAATTCGTTCCGTTTATAATGGAATTTAAAAAAAAAATTGATATAAGCTTTTACAGGTATGTTCTGATTGGATGACCTGTGATACTCAGCAGGGCTGAAAGCTCACTGAAAGTGCACCAAGTACAATGATATTTTGGGTCATTTATTTTCTATCGAAGGAAGGGGGAGTTGGGAGGATCGCATAGTTTTCAAAGGGAATGGCTATAAAGTGTGATACATATATACATATGATGCACGATCCTCGCTGTAGATAGCGCTATTTAAGCAATAGCGAAAATCAGACCTGAAAAAAACCAGGCCTGTACGGGATTCGAACCACTGACCTCTGCGATACTAGTGCACCGCTCTACCAATTGAGCTAACAAGCCAACTGGGAGCTGCCTGATTTTTTTCAAGTCTGATTTTCGCTATTGCTTAAATAGCGCTGTCTACTGCGAGGATCGTGCATCATATGTATCTAATACCGCAGTACAAAATATATGAGCTTCATATATTTCATTGTATCTATCTCACATATATCATAATTGACGTATTTTTGTGTAGTATCGCTGAGTATTTTTACGAGTTGTGCCGTATTTTGACAAGCCCGTAAGGCGAGTCAAGTTATAAACGACATGTAAAACTGTCATTCTTGGTGGGTGTCAAGTATTACTAAAAGCGCCCGCGTCAAATGATCTTTATCATTTAATTTACACTGAAACGGCCAATCCGCAGGTAAACAATCTTGATACGCTCGTCCAGTTAAGGCAAATATAAACAACCTTGCTTGGAACTAGTGGACACATTTCATAGTTACCTGTGCATTTTTTGCCATCGCCATTAAACCCAACCTTGCAGCTGCAGTTGAAAGAACCTTCGGTATTATTGCACTCGGCATTAACGTCACAGTTGTGGGTATTGGCGGTACACTCGTCTAGATCTGCAGGAACAAATTCGTTCCGTTTATAATGGAATTTAAAAAAAAAAATTGATATAAGCTTTTACAGGTATGTTCTGATTGGATGACCTGTGATACTCAGCAGGGCTGAAAGCTCACTGAAAGTGCACCAAGTAAAATGATGTTTTGGGTCATTTCTTTTCTATCGAAAGGAAGGGGGAGTTGGGAGGATCGCATAGTTTTCAAAGGGAATGGCTATAAAGTGTGATACATATATACATATGATGCACGATCCTCGCAGTAGATAGCGCTATTTAAGCAATAGCGAAAATCAGACCTGAAAAAAAAACAGGCCTGTACGGGATTCGAACCACTGACCTCTGCGATACTAATGCAGCGCTCTACCAATTAAGCTAACAAGCCAACTGGGAGCTCCCTGATTTTTTTCAAGTCTGATTTTCGCTATTGCTTAAATAGCGCTGTCTACTGCAAGGATCGTGCATCATATGTATCTAATACCGCAGTACAAAATATATGAGCTTCATATATTTCATTGTATCTCACATATATCATAATTGACGTATTTTTGTGTAGTATCGCTGAGTATTTTTACGAGTTGTGTCGTATTTTGACAAGCCCGTAAGGCGAGTCAAATTATAAACGACAGGTAAAACTGTCATTCTTGGTGGGTGTCAAGTATTACTAAAAGCGCCCGCATCAAATGATCTTTATCATTTAATTTGCACTGAAACGGCCAATCCGCAGGTAAACAATCTTAAATCAAATTAATTAACAGGCACATCATCAAGAAAGAACACACGTCTTCTAAGAGAAAAAAAAAGCGCGCGAGACGTGCGTGCTGTATTGCTAGCAATGATTACAGAATGAAAATGTAACTGTGCTTAAAAAAATTATAAACTTGACTTAACTCCAAACAAAAATAATGCAATGCAATTAAAACTAAAATTAAGAACACAATTTGTCGTTCACGACTCGTGAATCGTTTGATGACAGGTTGTGTTACGATATTTTCTCAACCGCCAGAAAGATAAAACCCACACTAAATCAGCTAGTTTATTACAGGACTCAGGCATTCAGAGGGCCAATAACTTAAATCAACCAATCAAAATGCTCTATTACCGGTCCAATATTCTCTAAGTATTGGACCGGGCACTGTCTCGAATGGTCCCAAATGATACCACACGTGTGTCCCTTTGAACTTCAGTCATATAATAAATCTCTCATTAATCAAGCTTGCTCGGGATTGTACTGGAAGATGATCGGCCCTCGGTCTTTTTTTGTACGGACCTCGCTGCGTTCTGTCCGTACTGTCAAGAACTCGGGCCGATATTCTCCCAGTACGGCCCTCGCGCTTGGTTAATAAGATATATTTATTGACTGACGTAGTATGGAGCGATACCAATAACTAATACAATAACTATCCTCTTAACTTAGCTACGGAGCGAAATTAATACCTGTACAATAACTATCCTTTTAACCTACAGCCCTCTATAAATACTATAACTTCAAACTCAGTGTACTACTGCACAACTCACGGTTCTCTTTAAAGATCCTTGTCGCTTATCAAAATGCACAACACTTTTCCAAGGCAGCCTTCCACACGGCTGACGACTCCAGTAAATTATTTCAACAACTCTATCCGGCTCTTGCTCCTCTGTGCTCCTCGTAGTAACACTAACTCACTGAAAAAGGTCTCTAACTTTAACCTATCGCGACTCCTTATATATGTTTTTGTATGTATAGTACCAGGTATGTAAATTGTGTAATTGTTCACTGAAAAGTCCCCAAACGGTGGCATTCCAAATGAATGGAAGTAATTGTAGACATTATCTTTAACAAAAGTTGTTATAATTACCCAATGTGATCCTGCCATGTATGATGGGTAAAGATTGTAAATAAATAGTTTTTTTTTTTTTTTTTATGGTTGTGTGGAACCTTTCCATCCTTGCTTAAAACATTATTTATTGGAATTTGTTTAGATATTCACACCATTTAATCAGGTCAAAGTTTGTTAAAGGGATTGTTTTGGGAAATTGTGGTCTTACAAAATTGCTCCGATTAATGGAATTGAATTGGGCTGTTGAAACGGGCTGTTTTTTCCTGGAAGTAATCTTTTGCCTTTTTTTTTTTTTTTTGAGGTTTCTTTTTTTCTTTTTTTTTTTTTTTTGATTTTTTTAAACCTCTGCCAACTAACTCATTTGACCAATTTCCGATAAATGGGGGTAGATATGCGTAAGTACCCAACCTTGGAGTTCCTTTGCCACCTTTTGATCCCAACCGTGGTGCATGTCGTCCAGAAATTAAATTCTTAATTAAACCAATAGCCATTGGAATACCAATTGAGGCAAGAATAGTCCCAAGGTCTCCTCTTTGTTGAGTCTGTTTTGGTTTGATATGAACACCTTGTCCACTTTGTAAAGCGCGTAAAATATATGTATTCTGTTTTTCAGTTAATACATTTTTTTTATTACACGACTCGGGAAGTCAGAGGGCCAATAACTAAAGTCAACCAATCAAAATACTCTATTGCCGGTCCAATATTCTCTAAGTATTGGACCAGGCACTGTCCCGAATGGTCCCGAATGATACCGCACTTGATTCTCTTTGAACTTCAGTCGTATAATAAATCTCTTATTAACCAAGCCTGCTCTGGACCGTACTGGAAGAATATCAGCCCTCGGTCTTTTTTGTACGGACCTCGCTGCGCTCGGTCCGTACTGTCAAGACCTCAGGCCGATATTCTTCCAGTACAGCCCTCGCGTTTGGTTAATAAGATATATGTATTGAAAGAGTTGATTTATTTTATTCTCTTGTATTAGAAAACCACCTGACTGAACACCTTTTCCAGAAATTGCTTTAACTAACTGAGATGCTCCTTCACTTGACAAACCAGATAAAGCAGAAAGTCCCAATGTCTTTCCAACAGTTGGTAAAAGAGTTCTTCTCAATCTAGTAATTGATGTTAAATGGCTGCCTCCAATTTGGTTTCTGATGCTTGATTGAGCCAATTTTATCTCAATACCTTTTTTTAATTGACAATGTTTGTTAACCGTTTGGCCACTGTCTCTAGTTACAAGAGTTTATCATTACTTGTCAATGCGTTCGAGGCTAATCTCAATGTTATTGACTGTTTGTTTTTATAAGCTCTACCGAGATTCATTTCTTTTTTTTTTTTTTTTTTGTGATGGTTTAACGTTGATTTCAAATAACTGTGTCATATCTCGTATATAATATACGTTATACAGTTATTCAATCATATAACATATTCAATTAACAAGAAAAGAGATAAATCAATCAATCAAAAATTTAAATAATTTACACTATCAGCAATTCATTTTCAACTTGTTTTATTATTAATTCCTTATCGTATAGTACAACAGCATTCACTTTGAAAACACCATCAGCAGCTGCTTGAGCATTGAGTTTATATCTAAAAGTAAGCTGTTTGGAATCTCTTATAACCTTTTCAGTTTGATAACGGAGATCGAAATAAATAACTCCGAAAAGAGAATTGAAATTACTGAGATTAAGTTCCGTGCCTGAATTGTAATCATTCTTACGCATTACATAACTCATCAAATCATTCAATATTCTCACTTTGGAGTCGCTATCGTATTCCACTTCGGGATAAAATACGCCATTACCATATTCTAAACGACAAGTTGCGAGATAACTACCACCACCACGGTCAGCGTTGATATTGAATGTATAATATTCATACGGATTCGCCTCATCATTACCGTCTTTATTACGCTGAAGAAATACAAAGACATGCTTTATATTATCGATGATTGTACTGATCTGAGAAAATCCCGATGATATAGTGTCACTGAGATGATTTTTTCAAACATCTCTTGCATATAAGTCCACTGATCCACTTTCATAAAGTTTGATAGAAATTGTTCGTGAAGACTATCTTTTTGTTGGAGTCTGGCAACCCATAAAAATAATCAATCGATAACAAAGCGAGCATTATCGACAGCGCTCAATTTGCAGATGGAATTTGCGTCATCTAATAGCTGGATTTGAAATTGTAATTTCATTGTTGGTAACGTGCGATCTTCAAGCTCTTCGAAAAATGAATAACGGTTGAGAGGAATGATTATATTTACATAATTGTTTCCACTTGTTAACAGGTGTCGTGCTTCAAATCTAGCGTTTTGACTGGCATTAACTATTCTGTGCTCTGTCTCCAGGTGCCATAGATTATTTATAACGGCCCTTCTTGAGTAATCAGTCTGCTCCAAAGGCAGTACGATCAGCTTTCTTTTGAACCTGGAACTGGACCTCGAAGTAAGCATTATACCAATCGAAAAGACTACTTCGGTCGTTGATGGTGAATTTGTAACTAGTCTTAGATTGTTCTTGATCATTAGCTGGGCTACGAATAACATCATCAAGCTGGATTCTTACTAATTCATTTTATTATAAATACTGATCTGTTCTGAATGACATTATATTATTATGTTAGATTATTTTACCGTCTGATACCATTACCACTTATCAACCGATTGAGAATCATGTCTGTTGAGTCTTCTTGTCATTTTTTATTTCATCGTGGCAGGACTTTTTCATAGAGTGTTTTTATTTTGCATTTGTGTAATGTTCTCATTATAAAATCACCTAATCGTTGAGAAACAGCTTTTCCAAGACGTTTTCCAGCATGTGAAACACCTGCATCAAGAGCATTTTTAGCAAATGGTTTTGCAATTGATTTGACTCACCATAGAGTCTCTGTGGTTCAGTGGTCTGACGTTCGACTCCTCAAGAGGACTCGAAATTGTTTCTTTGTCCCACACTCGTGACGAGACAAAAAAAGTCTTTTTCTATTTCTTTACTGGGCTGAAAACTTACCACCTTTTTTATTCCAATCGATTCTTGTTTTTCTTGCTGCCATGTTACCCATGAGACTATATCTTATTGACCAGAGCATGATCTGCAGGATTATACCTTTGCATTCATGTCCATCCCATCTGAATCTAAGACTATTACAGGAGTAGTTGTAAGATCCCTCGGTATTTGTACAATTGGCAACCTCGCTACAGTTGTGGGAATTTAGAGCACAGTCGTCGAGGTCTTAGATAAAATCAATGGATTGTACCCATCATCATTGTTGTCTCTAGGAAGGAGGGAAGGGGAACGCGGAGCTGTGCAATGAAAAACCAGATCTACGGCTTGTTAATCCAGTCGTCTTAGTGGAAACGTTTGTGTCTTAGATGTGATTTTCGGAGTACGTTATAATTAGGATTATAAAGCGTGTGTTTCCGCAATGTTCATTACCTATGCAGTTATGTATATCCCCGGCGAATCCACGTTTACAAATGCACTTGAATGATCCCTTGGTGTTTTGGCAAACGACGTTTTCATTGCTGCAGTTGTGGGTATCTGTAGCACACTCGTCGATGTCTAAAAGAAAGTCAATAGACCTTTGGTCAAAATACTGAATTACAGAGGTCGCTGGAAGTGGGGGGGGGATGGGGGGAGGGAGAGGAGGTATGACGTGCAATACTATTTGTCGCCAGTGGTGTGTGAAGAAACAAGTTATAACAAAAAATGCAAGGCTTTGGAGAGGAACATTCTTCGCTTTACTTTTCCTGGCACGGAATGCTTGTAATAGGCTGGGGTGACACTACAGCTTAAAACCACATAATGGGGCTGGCTTGAGATCCTTTCTAAAGAAAAAGCAAGAAAATTGAAATTACGCGTCATAAGTAGAGCCGATTTTGAATTATAAACCATCCGAGGGAATAGGTCCCCGTGTTGCAATGAAATACAAAATTAATTTTTATTATTTTAAGTCTTGCCTTTTTCACAATCGTGGCCAGTGAATCCAGACGCACATAAGCATCGATATCGTTTTCTTGTGAATCCCGACTGGCAGGTGCCGTGGTTTTCGCATGGAGATTGAGGACAGAAATTCTTTTAAAGAAAAAGAAAAAAAAAAAAAGAAATGGGATGTCACAAGTAATTATTCAATACCTTAACAACATTCTCTGATATCTCCCCGAGAACTTGAGTACAAAAAGA